>NC_051236.1:29487500-29655000 GCF_015220715.1 Pygocentrus nattereri
TTTTTTCATTTAAACCTGGAAATAACACAACGTTTCATAATTGCAAACATTTTAAAACGGAGATGTTATGACAATTAGAAGGAAGAAGAAGTGGTTGAAATTCTGAACTATTTCTAGCACAGGTTCAGATGAGTCCATGCGCAAAAGGAGGACGTCCCAAATACTAAAAACTCCAAAATGTGTGTAAATATTCATAGATTCAATTTTTCACAAAAACCGTTACGCTGATAATATCTACTGAACCGCATGTTTACCAGCGGTCTCGGACTCTTGGACTCCCCTGAACCTACGTAAGATCAGTTTAATGAGAGTTACTAAATAATTCGTGCTAGTTAGGCTTCTGATTAATAAGCCTCGGGTTAAAAGGCTTCCCTTCATTATGCCATACATCATTTCCACTGAATCAAACAGGGAAAAGGAAGCATATGCTGACTTGGCTACCTCAGTTTAAAACACAATTTATTTTATGTTGACATATTTTCAGTTTGAAAGTCAAGTCAAGAGGCTTTTACTGTCATTCCGTCTATGTACAAGTACACAGTGGAGTGAAATTACGTTCCTCCAGGAACATCACGGTGCAACAAGGAACATAAAGCACAAAGTGCGAACGTGCAGACATCGTGCACAAACAAAAAATTAAGCTAGAAACAGGGTCACGCAGTCGGATAACAAGCATAACCACAGCAGCCATAGAGGTAGTAAAACTTGAGTAAACAGTGTAAACACAGTGTTAGCAGTGATGATCCAGATAGTGCAAGTAGAGCATCAAAAGAGGTGGACAAAAGAGAGTACAGTCGTGAGCCAGCAGAGTGAACAGCAGTGGACTGAGGACAAGGCCCTGGTGGACACCGGTGCTCGGTATGGTGGTGCTGGAGATGTTATTACCTATCCTGACTAACTGGGGTCTCTCAGTCAGGAAATCCAGGATCCAGAGGGAGGCGTTCAGGCCCAGCAGGCTCAGTTTTCCAATCAGCTGCTGAGGGATGATGGTTTGAACGCTGAACTGAAGTCTATGAACCGCATTCTGATGTAGGTGTCCTCATTGTCCAGGTGGGTGAGAGCCAGGTGGAGTGTGGTGGAGATGGGGAGTGATATGTTAATTGCAGCGGTCCATTGAAGAGGAAGCTGGTCTTTAATGCGCCTCATGACAAGCTTCTCAAAGCACGTCATGATGTTGGGAGTGAGTGCAACGGGATGGTAGTCATTGAGGCAGGACACTGGAGACTTCTTCAGCACAGGGATGATGGTGGTGGACTTGAAGCACGTTGGATCGACTGCGGTGCTCAGAAAGACCCGCCCCTTGTACTTTTTGTGGACAAGGGACTACTGGCTGTTAAAATAAACAGACTGGCTTTGTGTGGTGCAGAGGAGAGGGAGCTGGACCTACTGGATGTTCGAAAAGCAAACAGAATGAGGGAACTACACTTGGTTAGGATGTGGTGAGGAAACAGGTGAAAATGCTCCCTTTCTTACTGACCGCAGTCACATCACAAGGCTGTGGAGGCCTATTTTAATGCTCCAGTCGGCAGACGTTTAGTCTAAAATGAGGACTTAAAGGAACAGTCTGGTCTTTTTCAACCTAACTTCCATCTACTGCCTGTGCAGCATGCGATTAATTACCATGGGCAATAATTTCCCTGAATTAAAAAAAAGAAAGCAAATGGCTCAAATTGCACTTATAATGGGAGCCAAACAAACACCAGCCCATTAGCTTCTATTACACACCTGTTAATAATGTACAGGTTTTCTGTTTATTTAATAATGTCTGGAAAATATGTCAAAATTATTATCTGTGGTAAGTGACATCATGCAACAGATGTGGCAGATCAAGACTAAGCTGGAACAAGCTGGAGAGTTCCTTTAAACCTGCCAATTAAAACTCAACTTAATTTGGTTTGTCTTGTTTTCAGGTTTGGCTGAAACAGTGTGCCAAACCTAATCAGTTAAACATTCATGGAAAACCATAGAAAAAGGTCAACGCACTGCTGGTTCTTTTGAAGTTGATATTACACAGCACGAAAGTGAATTTCACACAAAAGGCGGCTTATGCTGCCCTCTAGTGGTAATTAGATGTAAATTCACAGACAGCTGCCAACGACATGTGCTTTTTAGACCAATCAGCTGTTTTAGTTCATAGTTCATTAATAAAGTACTTGTTCTGTAAACAAGCTTGGTAAGAAGCTAGTCTCAACTAATTAAGAACTCTTCGATTAAATTAATTAAAATCAGGGATGGAAACAGGAAACAGAAAAGTGAAGTGGAACAATATTCTGTTTGTTTCTCTAGGTCGTGACAGTGTTTTGTAAAGTTTCAATTAAAATGTCTCTTTTTTTCAGGCCTATGCAAAAACAGCAGTCGTACACGCACGGAAGGTTGAAAACTGGCATCCACAACAACGACATGAGTCAGAAAACTTGAGTGAGACAGAAAACTGGCAACCCCGAGACCCTGACAGTAAGAGGTATCTAGGGGTCCCAAATTGCTGATTTTGCCACTTGTAACAAGAACTAAAGTGAGTCTGGCAGTCTGGGATTTCAGTTTTCGCGTTTAGGGGCGAGAGGGGATAAAATAAAGAGATGGGACCATTGAACTGAAAAAGAAAGAGAGAGAGAGAGAGAGAGAGTGAGCGAGAGACGGAGAGAGAGAGAGAGAGAGAGAGTGTGTGTGTGTGTGTGTGTGTGTGTGTGACGTCAGTGAATCATCAGTGTCTTTGCCAATCACTGCCGCCATGGCCCGCGCATGCGCGCTCCGTGCTGTCTCCTCCCTCCGTCTAACCGTGTCCTTCTCCTCTTTGTGAGATTTTTGAAGCTGCTAGGTGCACGATAGCCGACATGGCGAAAAGAAAACCTCCACGGGGGAAAAGAACATACTTTTTAGCTGCAAAGGCCATTTAAGACGAGAAAACGAGCTCGAGACGGATCGACAGAATGTTCTAGAATGGGTCATGTGATGTGGGGAGACCAGTTATGTGGCACTTTCGAAAAAAAAAAAAAACCCTCTGACGTACGTCTTTGTTTTTTTTAGGATTTTGAGGTCTTGTACCAAAAATGATTTATTTCAGCAGGTATTAACCGGATCCAAAGACACAGCTTTGGGAAAAAGACCTTTTTGTCATGTTCGTTAATGTAGTATTTTTCCCCTTCGAGTGAGAAGTAAACGAGGACCGAGTGCACGTGAAGGGAACTGACCAATCGCAGACCGCGCTCCGAGTAGAACGGTATAAATAAGCGGGCGGGTTGCCGTGTGAGCCGTTGGTCCGCCATTTGAAGACTGTTTTGCGCCGTATTTCTGAGAAATATACGTAACGTAAAAAATAAATAAAGCGAGTCGTTTGATTAAGACTTTATTTTGAAGCAGCGCTAACGTAATCTTCCTGTATCCTGGGTAAAGAAACGTGAAGATCCTGCTTTGGCCGGCTTTCCAGCAGAAGTTCTTCGGCGCAGAAACGTCTGTCTCAGGGTCGGCAGTTTAAAACGCTCGTTGTTGTGCCCGAGACGGAAAGGTAACCTTTTTTGAGCTAGCTAATGATATTTAGCTAGCGATGTAAACAGGACATGAGCGAGAGTCGGAGGAACTGTAATCATGCGAGTTCGCCCCTCGCTCGCTAGCTTACATGCGCTGGGGGGCGGGTGAGATGGCTCAGCTAGCGGGTAGTGCTAGTGTAACGCTAGACTGAGAGACATTGGTGTCGACCAATCCGCGCTCCTGTAGACTAAGTAGGGTCCCTAGCTAGCGCGGATTGGGAGTGCGCTTGTAAAACTCTAGTGCGCTGATCGCAGTGGTTTCATGGTTCCTTAAGATTTTGCCTGCGTGATGCTTTAGAATGTGTTAGCTGTTTAATGGTAAGTATGTGAACAAACTGGCTCATGTCCGGGCTGTTCACTCCCTAGTTGGCCCTAGGGTAGTGTAGGGGTGTATAGCAATGAGGACGCAGCCATTGTGGTGTTCGCGCCTGACGCCATTTTGTTGCCTGGTTTGAAAGGGCACGTCAGTTCAGTAGTTAGCTAACGATGTTGCCCAACGGTTAAACTATAACGCCAATGAGTTTTAGTGCTCACTTTAAACGTGATATTGTCGTTATTTAACACCTAAGACAAACTAGGAGACGCATACGTGTTTCTCATTATTTATTGTTACCTAATCCATGCGGGTCGATTGCATCATGCAGGCAGAGATCACGAGGGTTGTGTAACCTTGACGTACAGCGAAATGAGTAACTAGTCAAATAACTAACTTTTTAAAGCTTTCCCCAAACATATAACACGAATTATAGTTAGTGTTTCTCAACCGCTCTTGACTCTGGGTTACTGCTTTGAGTATTGATTAACTTTACACCCGATCTAGATGAGATGGAGGTGGTTACTGTCGCCACGGTAGTGACGGTGTTTTGAATCACTGGTATGTACGACAAGCAATATTTGTTAAATTGGAAACCCGAGTTTTCGAAAATTCTTCTGTAAAACTATGTACAAGTATTAGAAAAATAAAACTGCAATTTACAACTTCTGTTTCTTTTCTTTCGGGTCCCAACGGACTTTTGTCGCTTTGAAATAAAATTTCTCCAGTAGTTTCCTTTCCACCGAGCCAGTAGTGCAAGCTCACACTGTGTTGTGTAGTTTATGAAACTTTGATTTTCTTGTTCTATGTGGAGCTTTATAAGTCCTTGGTAGGGCTTCTTATAGTTCCGTGGTTATTGTACTTACTAAATAAAATGCACAGAAAGATCTGTACTTATCATGTACACGGTTTTGGTTTTTTTATTTACTGGATTCGAGCAAAAACGATTTTCAAGAAGACCTTGTGAAGTATTTGGTGGTAAGTGGTGAGGAATCAGTGCAGCACTGTTTCACGGATCCCAGACGGGGGGGGGGGTGTTTTTGTTTTTTTGTGTTTTTTTTTTTTATTATTATTTGTTTTAGCTCTTTACTTGAAAGTAGTAGTATGATTAGTCTTAATCAGGTGTTTTGCTGCTGCGTTTGGCGAATGCCCGTTTCAGCTATATGTAAAATTGTCGAGCAGTGCTGCTTAGCGCGGGCGCTGGACTTGACTCAGTAAAATACACAGCACTAAGCATTTTCTGGATGAGTTGATTGTGCTGACAGTACATCCGTTCCCGACTTCCCCAAATGTTAGGTTTGGGTTATGTGCGGCAGTCCAGGAACAGCCGGGCAGTAACCGCACAGCAGTTTAGGGGCTGCGGTGGCGAAAGTTGTCTGGATGTCTGTGAAAAGGACCAACAGCGCAAGTCGAGAGCAGTTGCAGCGCTATTGTCCCTCAAGACTACAGCGTCCCATCCCTGCTCCTTTTAGGGCCCCTTGCACGTTTTAGTGTTTCCCCGTTCCCTTTCCTGGGGCTTGTTGATGATCAGGCCTGTTGGAAGTCGTGGATACTCCAGGATGAGGGCTAGACCAGAGGTCGCCAGTCAAATCTGATCAGCAGAGAGGCTGGCTGCGGGTTTTCACTCCGACCAGCGAGAGCTCAACTTGTAGACTAAATTATAGTTTAAATACTGAGAATATCTAATTAAATCACCTTAATTCGGTGTGCTTCTGCATGATGCATGAAAAGTGGAGATCTACAACCACGCGGACCGTTAGTGGAAAGGATTGGTGATACCCGTTTTAGGCAGCAGGGGGCAGTCTGCGCCAAAAAACAGCCTCTGTCAAGTTTCAGGAGTTCTGGGGGGAAAAGCGGTGTTGAGGCAGAAAGCTGTTAGCAGACGAGCTGACTTGACTTTTATAGTGTAATCGCACGCTTTCCTAACTCCGTACAGCTAAATGAGGATGCAGCCGCACGCCATCAGGCGATATGTGGCGCAGATGCGTGCGGGTCGTTTTCCTGGGTTACTAGTGAAGAGATGTTCCACTTATTTGTCGAGGGTCACAATTGCGGGTCAGGGAATAACATGCAGCAGCGTATCCCGGCATTCCCGGGAAAGCTTTGCGTTTCTGAACATTAATATGTCATAAATTGGGTTGAAATATAGGGCAGATCTATACCTGCAGTTAAACATCCCGCATCATCGTGCCGCCCCGATTTAAACCTTCATCTGTAGGCAGTAGCCTGTGGGTTTTCGTCCTGATGAGAAGTTGCTTTTAGTTTGGTGATTGACATGAGGAGCTGCTGCCGCCGCCGTTTGTTTCCCAGAGTTCTTTGCAGTTTAAACAGTAGCATTAACTGCTGGCTCATTTGTTCGCCCAGTATCTGTTTCACTTTATGCTGTCAGGTTTTATTCATTTTGTTTTGTAAACAACTTGCAGCCAGACTATCTTAGGCTGTTCCCTGTGACTCAAATTGCTTTTCCTTTTCACAGTGATACAAGCAGAGGATGTGTAATGAGAGCTGAGCTGCCCACCAGACATAGTTTCCCAAATCCTCCTGTCTGCGCCCGTTGCCCTTTGGGGCACGCTCGACCATGTCGGACTTGATTCTCTGCATGAAGGGGAACCCCCCTCCCCCTGAGTATAAGAACCACAAAAAGCCAGGGCGGCTTACTAACCAGCTGCAGTACCTTGACAAGGTGGTGGTCAGAGCTCTGTGGAGGCATCACTTCTCCTGGCCCTTCAGGCAGCCTGTGGATGCTGTGCAACTCAACCTGCCTGTGAGTCCAATGCAGTTAGGACTGGAGGGTCAAAGTGCCCTGCAAGATCAAAGAGCAGAAACTAAGCTGATAGGCCAACTGAAGAAATAAAGGCTTTAAAGTTGAGTTTTTGTCCAGGCAAATATGTTGCAGATAAAACGATGCTGCACACTTCAGTCAACATCAGCATCACCGAAATGTACGGCATATTTTGTTGGATAAGAATATAACTATAGTACAATATGGGCAAAATAGACTGTAGAAGATGTTTTCCTAATTTTTGCTTCACTGGTAATGTGGCTTCTGTAGTTGTAGACCCCCCCCCCCCCCCCCCCCACCTTAAGGATTGTAGAGTGTACTTTAGTGTTTTAGCTGTACTAATGAGAACTCATCAGTAGAGCTCTGACCTGTTGTTTATGTACATATCTTTTCTGTGAGTGAAGGTTGTTCACTTGAAATGTTTTCTGATGCTGATTTCAGGATTATTACACAATCATTAAAAACCCAATGGACTTGAACACCATCAAAAAGCGTCTTGAAAACAATTACTATTGGAAGGCAATGGAATGTATTGAAGACTTCAACACAATGTTCACAAACTGCTATGTGTACAATCGGGTGAGAACGCATTTACTCTGAAAACTGACCTTTTGTCTGCAAACAGTTTAAACCTTCATTTTAAACTAAAATCTGTTTTCTTTAGCCAGGAGACGATATAGTGTTGATGGCTCAAGCCCTTGAGAAGCTGTTCCTGGAGAAGGTGGCCGAGATGCCCCAGGAAGAGTGCGAGGTTACTGCCGTCACCATCAAGGCACCGCTGAAAGGAAGGAGGAAGTCAACTACAGGTATGGACTAAGAGAAGCTAGTGGTTCCCAACCCCAGGTCTGCAACTCAGGAGGGTCTTATTAATTAACAGATTAGTTGGATCAAGGTGTTAGAGCAAGGACAAACACAGACATGTGCAGAGAAAGGGTACTAGAGGGCCAGATGTGGGGAACCACTGATTTAAGCTCATTCATGTCTTCACAAACTCTGAATCAGCAGATTATGAGAGTATACTAGGTTTATAATGTGCATACATGACTAGTATGGATGTGACATATATATATATATATATATATATATATATATATATATATATATATATATATATATATATATATATATATATATATATATATACACCTTATATAAGCTTAAGCCTAGACTAAACATGGTTTTTAATGGTAGAACCTCATCTTAGTGCAAGAACAGGCCGTCTAAGAAACGAATCCTTAACATGCAGTGTGATCAAAAGTTGCCTCTTTTCATCTTTTTGAGTGTTTGTGTGTGAATATTTAACAGGACTGGGAAAAATGAGGCCACAGTCTCCTGTCTCTGAGGTGGTCTTCCAGCAGACTGTGACAGTCATCCCTCCTGAAGCTCTTCACACCATCTCCTCCACTCCTCTGTCTACTCATCTTGAAGCCAAAGTCAGTCTACATTTTGTGATACAAAAACATTGCACTGCACATCCTGGTGACAAAAGTATCAGCATCATACAGGACACACTGATTTATTGTCTCATGAGTAGGTTCCACAACAACACTGACGTGGTTATGAGAATATCAAACGGGAACACTGTAAATCGTGACAGCTCTACAGTATACACCTGTAGTATGTAAGAAATGGAGTCCATGTGAATCTCAGCATGTTATTTTTTTCATTTCAGCTGAAAAAGGGTGTGAAAAGAAAAGCAGATACCACAACCCCCGCCGGCTCCACCATCACCAGCAGCGAGTCGTCGCCTTATGTGACCGAAACAAAGGTCCTGAAGTTGTTCTCCCGGCGAGGAAGTGGTAGGCCCATCAAACCGCCATGCAAGGACCTGCCCGAGTCCCCCCAGCAGCACCAAGTGGGCCGCAAAGCAAAGCTCTCAGAAAGACTCAGATACTGCAGTGGAATCTTAAAGGAGTTGTTTGCCAAGAAACACGCCGTCTATGCCTGGCCTTTCTACAAGCCTGTGGATGCCGAAGGGCTTGGCCTTCATGACTATCATGACATCATTCATGAACCAATGGACTTGAGTACCATTAAAGTAAGCTAAAGACTTTTGAGTTTAGCTTATAGTTTTGTTCGTAGTTTTATTTATGTGCGGGTTTTGTTGTTTTTGTATTTTTTTGCGCACCTTTACAGCAAGATATTGTAAGCTGTAATATGTACAGGTTTCTAGTTCTTGATGAGGCCTGATTGAAGTTCAAGGTGGCTTGTGGGTTGTTTTTTTTAAATATGATGAATGGTGACATGGCGTTTCACTCCCCCTCAGAAAAAGATGGACAGCCGTGAATACACAGACGCATCTCAGTTCGCCGCAGATATCCGGCTCATGTTTTCAAACTGTTACAAGTACAACCCACCCACCCATGAGGTTGTGGCCATGGCCAGAAAGCTGCAGGTGTGTACTGGCTATGTACAGGCTTAGAAAATGCAGCTCCGCTTATTCTTTCAAAAAAAAAAAAAAGCTGAATATGTTCCTGGTGTACATGATGGGCAGGTTTTCTGACTGTAAATGTCGGTCTCCTCTGCTCAGGATGTTTTTGAGTCCCGCTTTGCCAGGATCCCAGATGAGCTGAGGGTTTTGGGTCAAGGCCAGCCCCATGTGCCCAAGAGGGGGAAGAAGGAGAAAGCAGGCAGCCCGTCCAGCTCCGACAGCAGCGACACAGAATCCTCTCACTCAGAAAGCTCATCTGACTCTGAGATAGATGAAGATGAAGAGGAGAGAGCACAGCGCCTGGCTAATCTCGAGGAGCAGGTATTGAACAGTAACGTAATTAACTGTCATTTTATTTCTCAGTTATTGCTGTTATTGGTAATTTGTGCTACTTCTGTCAAATAGCTGAAAGCAGTGCGAGAACAGCTGCAGTTACTGACACAAACACCTCTATTAAAACCAAAGAAGAAAGAGAAATTGAAGAAGGAGAAAAAAAAGAAAAAAAGCAAAAGAAAGGGTGATGGAATGAGGAGTGCAGTTCCGTCAAAGGTGCAAAAGAGGGCCAGTAGCAGCAAGTCAACGGGGTGGGTAAATAAACTCTCACACCTGCACACACATAGACTCGCGCACTGGCAGGCTTTATCCCATGCATACATTCTCTTACCAATCTAAACTCTTCTGTCATCAGGCGAAATAAGGATAGAGGGTATGAGTCTGATGAAGAACCTGCTCTGCCCATGTCCTATGAGGAGAAGCGGCAGTTGAGCCTGGACATCAACAAGCTCCCTGGGGACAAACTTGGAAAAGTTGTGAACATAATCAAGGCCAGAGAGCCCGCAGTCAGAGACACGAATCCAGAGGAGATTGAGATTGACTTCGAGATGCTCAAGCCATCTACACTTCGAGCGCTGGAGAGCTTCGTCTTGACCTGCCTCAGGAAGAAGCCCAAGAAACCTAACCGTGAGTCGAGTACAGGTCAAGAAACCTCTACACTCGCAGTCCACTTTATTGCAGACATTATGTTTGTATTCAGCTCACTGGCCAATTTGCGGTCCACTCAGGCCTCTTCCACTGCAGGACCGAACTGTTCTGAGCACAGAGGATAAGATAAAAACCAGTGTACTGTCAATCCCACCACAGTACAGGCTCTGTTCCGGTGCCCCTGTTTAAGGTATAAAGGCGCATAGAGCACAAAAAAAATGCACCATGCTGCTTTGGTTTACCTTGCTGGGCTACACAAATGCTAACATAGTCTGCTACAGGGTTCAGTAACAGTAACACCTGTTTAGAGAATAAAGAATGTGAGTGGCTGGTATTAGAGCGACAGAGAAGCCTTGCTTTATAGCAGGGGACTTTTAATTAAAACTCAAGGTCTAGTTAGAGAATTTTCTCGAGCAAAGGTCTGGAACATCATAATGTCTGACTTTCATCATGATTCAGGGCCATATACTGTTTACTGAAGTAGCCTAGTAGTTATATCAACATCTTACATAGTCAACAGCCGAAGGTTAAATCAAATGAAGTACAATTCAGTAATATTTCAACATTTATTGCCAGTTCTCTTTTTTCAGAGCACGCCATGTGAAATAACTTCCTCTGACTCACTTTCTTATCTGACTTTTCACCTCGTCCCTTCCCTGTGTGTGCATCACTCACTCGAGTCTCAGTACTCCTCCTAATGCACAGATCTGATTGGCTGAGTAGCATCACGTGTGATATTGACAACACATGCGTTTGGTCTGTGAGTGTCCCAGTCGGCTAAAGCAGTCCATAAAGGCTAGAAAAGCTATGATTAAAATAGGACCACCCGTCTGAATTAAATAATTCTCCATAGTTTATTGGTTATAGGGTCAGGTCCGCATAGGACAGCGTCTGGGTCTGGACTCTGACCACGGTCAGCCCATTAGTGACCTTTGCTTAATAGGTTCATTATATAGGTGTACAGTACCACATTATATCCTATCTGTTGTCGGCCACCCTCTACCCCATTTGTGATTGATCTGTTTTTGATCACAGGACTGCTGTTGGCCAGATAGTATTTGAGTGGGGGACCATTCAACACAGCAGTGACCCTGGGGGTTTGAGGGTGCTGTGCCACCCAAAAAACATCCAACTGAGAGCAGCTCTTTGGTCAGAAACTGACCTTTTGATGTGCACTAGAGTGTCTCACAGGGGGCTATAGCCTCTGCCTGTACTCCTGCAGAGTGGAGCTACAGGACAGTGGTTTTTAAAAAGTGGGTGAGCGTATATTATTTGTGTGTGTGTGTGTGTTTGTTCATACAACTGTTGGTTTCTTCCTCTGCTTTAGAGAAAAAGTCGCAAAAGCCAAAACCGGAGAAGATGAAGGAGACAGAGAAACAGAATGTCAGTGAAGAGCTGAACTCAACCAAGAGGACCAAGTGCAAGAGTAAGTATTCTTTCTGTGTTTGGCTCTTATTTATTAAACAAGTAAACAAAGGCTATGTAATAGTCGTAGGTACAAGTAAAAACTTCAGCTAAACATTTTGCTCCTGCTGTCACTTTGGCTCACCTTCTGATGTTTGTCATTCCCCGGTGCAGGTGAGTCAGGAGAGCTGAAGGATTTGACACGGTCATCCCGCCTCAGCGACAGCAGCAGCACCTCTGACTCCAGCTCAGACAGCAGTAGTACTGACTCTAGCTCTTCTGATAGCAGTGACTCTGACTCAGGTTAGCTGATCTACATAAGCACTTTCTCCATCTTTTTCCCCCACCTTTCTACCCAACTCTCTCTGGGGCAGGGCTAAAAGCACCCCCTCTTCCCCTTTCTCTCTGCCCACTGGTAGACTGAGGGGAAGACGAAACAAGCGCGAGACAAAAAACCTTAACCTTGCTTGGACATGCCATCGTCCTTGTTAGAACCATGTCACCTTAACACTTACTGGAACACTAGATACTTGAAATCTTTTCAGTTTTTTTTCTGTTTGTATATTGTTAAATGGGTGTAATCTTTTTTTTTTTTTTTTCTTTTTTTCTTTCTTATGTATATTTTGTGCACTTTTCCTTCCAAGTAAGCGAGGAAGTCTTGCCACAAAGATCTCTTTCTCTCTCTCTCTCCAGTTTTGTCAGGTGCTATTTATTATTTTTTTGTTCCTGTTCTTTTAGATATTGATAATTTTGTTCACTTTTCATCGTAAATCACATTTTTGTCTGTTGGCATTTTAAGACGGTGCTGTAGTTTTGAACTGAGGCCAGCTTGTGCTCAGTGTGGGGCAATGGTCGATGCTTCATGTCCATACACATTGTGCATGTTTCAAACACTTTGCATGTTTCAAGTCATGCCAAACCCAGCTTCTTTTCTGAACTGGCCTTCAGGGGATGGAATTGCATACCATTGTTCATGATGATACTGAGAAACCCTGAGATTGAATTCCAGATGTTATAGTGTGTGTATTGTGTAGCAAAACATAAAAACCGAAAGAGCGTAATTCCTGAATGGTTAAGCAAACTGCTGGCTCTTTCCTACTTAGCGAACGTGACATGTTAATTAAACATTATAACATTATTGTAAACCCCAAATGGAGCCGTGCCTAGTGCTGAATCAAAGCTAGTACCCAAATGTCATTGGAAATGAAGCATAAAGAGCCTTAAGCTGTTGAAAAAATAGCCCCACATGACTAACATTGTGGAGAGACATTTAGGAAAAAAAAGTCTTCAGTCCAAACATGTAGAAGGAGCTGTAGAAAGCTAGTGCTTGGATGTTTCAGCAATGTCCTTTCTGCCATATTGAGTCATAGTTGGTCCTTGTTGGAAACTGCTGCACTAGCTCATTACTGTGTGGTTCTCTTTTTGCATTGGTTCAGATTGTGATTTCATCTTTTGTACATATGCGATAGGTTTTGGTCAAATTTATATATGTAAATTAAAATAATATTGAGATTGTATTCATTTACAATATAATGTTGTATGTGAGGTACTGACCAGATTGTAAACTAAGCTGGCATGGGCATGGTAGGACCAAACAAAGCTTTGTTGTAGGAGGCGGCCATCTGTCCTGCTAAAATCCACTGCATTATTTATCTTGTAGCTTTTTGCAAATTTTATTTACAGGTTTAAAGCTTATTGATTTTTATTTTGGTGTTTGACGCCCCAAAGTTCAAATAAAACCCATTTTCCTAGACAACTGTTGTACGTAAATATTAGTGGTGTGTTTTTGTCTTTTATTTTGCCATCACACATTGCTTTCACATCCACTCACCATCACATGTGAATCTAGTGAAAGACATCGTGCACATTTTTGCTCACATACGGCCAAGTTTAGAGTAAGCATGTATCTGGTCTGCAAGGACAAAAGCAGAGCAGCAGTTTTAGAATACTTTATTGGTTTAGCCGCTTTAGCCTTGTGATCTTGTATGTGTATTTAGCTGGCTTGTTTTACTTGTTACTGTATGCTCTGCCTGTGCATATTTCTGTACTATAGCCTGTACTGTATTTTTGTTTGCTAGTCTGTACACTGTATGTAGTCCGAATTGGGGTGCTGATTATAATGTTAGGAATATTCGTCCCAGGAAGGGATGGGGTAGACCTTAGCACTGTTTTATGGGCTAGACCATTCCCTCTGCTCTGACTGAATAACAAGCATTATGCATGTCTTACAGAGCAGAAAGCTAAGAAGAAGCAAAACAAAACCCCTGGTCATGGCAACAAAAGTAAAAACAAGGTAAAGAAAAAAAAAAACTCATTCAAATGATTTAATAAGGTTAAAACCTTTAGATAAAGTTGCCTTTAGCTTAGTGGCAAGTTTTTGTTTTTTTTCCTATGCATGGAGCATTTCACTTCACACTGTGCAGAGTTAAATTTGAAGTGAAACATGGCCCCACTGTCAACCCCATCCCCCCCATGATCAGGCGTCGAAGTGGAGTGTTCGCCCTGTGCTGAAGGAGCCTTGCCGGGTGCGACTTCCGTCTGGGCAGCCTGTGCCCTCGGCAACAGACTCCAAAAAGCTGTCTGCGCAAACGGAAATGGAGCAGGTCGCCAAGCCACCTGCCGAGGAGGCTGTTCCAGAACCGCCAGGTTAGGCTCACTGCACCTGCTCATCTTTATCATGCAGTGGTCACTAACCCTGCTCCTGGAGATTAACCTTCCTGCAGATTTTAGCTCCAGCAGTCATCACAAAACAGAATATCAGTATGCTGGCTAACTAGCTATAAGTGTTGTCCATTTTCAATGTCTGTCAACTCTCCTCTAAATAGAGATAGGCTTGACTTTTGGTTTAAATTATTTGGCATAAAGCTTATCTTATAATCCTTTCATTAATTGGGATCAGTCATGCAAGGTTTGGTTTGCAGGTTAAAAAAAGAGAGGGGAAGTCCATCTTCAGGAAGGTTGGTGACCATAGCACATTATAGAGACTACAGTGTGATCGTCATGCCACAAAAAGGCTGAAAACACATTTCACTTTAAAGTTGTTTTTCGGTTTTTGTTTTTCTTTCTATGGTTTAGTTCTCTTATTTATGACTCACTACCACAAAATCTCAAATAGAGGTTCGTACTTGTGTACAGTAGCAATTTCTGCAATATCCTGTTGTGTTTATTGGGCTTGATCAACTTTGTTGGGTTAACTAAGAGATCTTGCTTTGTGAAATAGCCCTTTGTTTTGTGTAACACATTCCTGTTAAATCTCCTCCACCATCCCCTCCTTCAGCCCTGCACAGTCGGCTGCCTCCTCAACCTTCCAGACCCAGTGCCAAAGCGGCTCCTCTGATTCGCAAAACCTGGACGGCCCCTCTGCTGCCCCTTACCGTGCCCCCAGAACAAGGCCCCCATCCTCTGCCTCCTGCTCCCTCCCTCTGCAGCCTCATAACAGCCCCACCCGAACATTCCCCACCCCCTGCCTGCCCGCATCCATCTGCCTCACCCAGTTCGCCCCAGAGTGCCCAGCGTGCAGTCGATCCCACCTCCCCACACACTTCCCCAGCGCTGCCTCACTCTGTCTCGCAGGAGTCCTACGATGGCCCCCCTGCTGCCTTAGAGGCTCAGCAGGAAGGTAAGAGGTTGCTCTGAATCGCCGTAATCGCCGCCCACTGGCTTCCCTCTTCTTGGTCTCCTGTGGTCCTCAAATGTTGTCCCAGTGAAATTGATTAGCTTTGCATGCATGCTCATGCTTCCATGGTAGCAAAGCATTGTTTCGTCATGTTGGTGGATTTCATATTTTCAGTATAATTTAAGCTTATTTATTTGATCTTTATTATTCTATTTTATTGTTGTTCATCTAATGTTGGTTGTTTGGTTTGTTGTTCATTAGAAATGCCCTGCACTTCTTTCTCTTGCCCTGTGCTGAGCTCTCTCATCATGTGCTGTATTGTCTTGTTTATTCAAGATATTACTCCTCCAGTCATAAAAAATGTGTTTTTGTTGACTTCTGTATTATTTTTTGGTCAGGTTTCCCTGCCCTCCTTTCTCCGCTCACCTCTCCTCCTAGCCTGCCCTCCACAAACCCAGCCCCATCTGCTGTAAAATCACAGCCCATCACTAAGGAGGTAAATCTGTTTTTCTGCAGTTTTACAAGCTGTACCAGTCAGCCTGGAAGTTAGAAATGCTTATTTGTTGAGTTTGAATATCTCAAGGGGCTGAATATCAAGTGGATGCTTTAATATTATATATATAAAATATATTTATATCGTGCGTGTCTGGAAAATTTTCTGTCTCTGCAGCAGTGTCCAGGGCTGTCCCCCCTGCCTCATGTAAGGGAGGATGAGGGAAATCCAGGCACAGGGAGGGAGTCTTTGGCTCAGCTGCACAAAACGCCTGGTCAGCATTTGTTTCCCAGGAGTTTTCCTTCTAATCCTCATTTGTAACCAGAACTTTTCTCAATGGAGCCTCTTTCCTCTTACGCACTTTATACAGGGGCTAAACCTGCAGAAGGAGGCGAACTGTGCAAGTCCTGCGAAGAGGTCAAACCCAGTGTCCCTAAGATGGTATTTCTGATTTACTACCATAGTATTCTATACATAAGACTAGCATTGCTCTAGAGGAGTGTTTAATACCAATAGAGAAGCTCTGATAGGGAATGCCAGTAATTAATGTCTTGATATGACCAGTAAGTGATTACACTGATACCTGCTCACACTATTCCCGATACTGATGACCAATAACTTTTTTTTTCTTTCCTATTTTAAAGCATTCACATTTTGGTCAAATTAGGTGCGCTGAATGTACAACTGATTAAAACTCATATAAATGAATCATTGAATAAATTAGTATATACAGGCATTTACACTGAAGACTAAATGTATATGTGAATACAAAAAAACGGGAGCACCAAGATTGTCCTGTAACTTCAATCATTTTGGACCAATAATTAATTTTCCCATTTATTAGCAGATAAAATATCTGCAATTATATCTGCCTTGTGTGGCGCTAGTGTTAGTACTGCTGGATCAGGATAGCTGGACGTTTGTCCTACACATAATTCTATGTATTTTCCTTTGGCAGGAAATCGTTCTAAAGAATGCAGACTCATGGACGAGCCTGGGCAAGATGGCTACTCTTGCTCCCTCCACCATCCGGTCATCTAAGGAGAGTTTCCAGCAATTCCGCAAGGTTGCCATGGAGAAGGAGGAGCGAGAGCGGGCCCGTAAACTCCAGCTGGAGGCAGGCCGAGAGATGAGTGCCACAGACAAGAGCAGGTGGGCAGGGACAGCTGGCCTAACTTAACCTGTAACTAGATTCTGGGCACCTGGAGATCTCAAGAAGCATTTATTTTTATATTTTTCAAGTAAGCGTCCATTTAAAAGTTTAACGAAGCTTTCTTATTCAATGTCCGAACACCTTTTGCACTGGTGCTACAAGACAAATAGAGTTAAAATAACGTACACATGTTGTGCTAAGTGCCCGTTGGCTCTGTTTTTGGGTTTGTCACGCTATTGCCTCGAGTAATTCCTAGAACTGTTGGGAAGCATGATGGGCAGGTGGTGCTGGTCTTAAACAGTTTCAGTTGATGCTTGTTATTTATGGAGGAAAACAGCAAACCCCCTAGGAGAGATGCCCCATCACACGCACCACTATGCTCTTTAGCCAAGGTCCAGTAGAAGGATTGATTTCAGTTGTATTGCTGCTCATGTGTTTTTAATTCATCTCCACGCTCTGCTCCCTCTGGCTCTTACAGCGAATGATGGTGTTATAGCAAGTTCAGCAGTGTTATATGAATGTACTCAGGGTGTTTTTTTTTGTTTTGTTTTTTTTCCCCCGATCTTTAAATAATTCATAGTCTGACACAGCAGCTTGCTAAGTCCAAGCTGGAGAGCCAAGCCTCAAAGCTGGAGGTGGAGCCTGCAGAGCTTCCCCTGATGGCAGCTATCTTAGATGCACCAAAAGCCCCTGAACCCTCCCCTCCTTCACAAAGCTCTGTGGACCCTGAGAGAGAAATGGCCCGCAAGAGAGAGCAGGAGAGACGCAGACGAGAAGCCGTAAGTTATTCATTTTGTGTGGGTGTGGGTTTTAAAAGCAGTGGCGGTGTAGTTTAACCTTGGTAGTACACCTGTTAGTACAGACAGCGTGATCTGATTGTTTGAAAAGTTCAATCTTACTTTTTCCCCTCCACATAATATCTATATTAACAACCAACTGCCAAGTAACTACAGAGCCTCTTTATTCTAAGATGATATTTCGCAAAAGTTAAGTTAATAAAATATAGTCCCAGACCACTAGTCTTTTTAATTGTAAAAAATGTTATCAGCTTGACCGTTTAAGTGGGGGATGGGGGTGGGGGTGGGGGGGTGCAGAAAATGCATTTTACAAGAAATTACACAGACCCCTCATCAACTATGTGTAGTATTGCAGGTCTTAGTATTTAGCATGCCCTCACTTTACCATCAGTACAGCTTAGTTTGTTTTTTTTTGTTTTTTTGAAAGACTTGTTTTCAGTTCTTCATACAAATGTGTTATTTTTCCACACCTTCACAGTTCAGTCTTAAAAGTTGGTTGCATTTTCTGCTTCTCACAATCCAAGAAATCCCAAACACTTCCAGTGATGCTGAGGTCTGGATACTGGAGTGGACAACACTCTGAGAACACCAGCAACTTTTGTTTGATTTTGCGAGTTTGCCCCTCCTCCCTCTTAACACCCCTTCAGTAGCTATTTGACGGCTGCGCATCCTTTCAGACTCACCGTTTGTCTGATGACCGCTTTGGTCGTTTGTCAGGAGCTCTTTTCTCTTTTCTCTTTGAACCATTTTAAACTCTTGATCTGGAAACCTGCTTTTTCACTTATTTTCTTTGACTTTCCTCACTCTTGTGCAAGTGCATTATCTCTCAATTTAACCGCCTCCGAAATGTCTCCTGAAAATGATGAACTTGCACTTGATGGGAGTTTTGACTGGAAATTATATAAGTAACAATGATCACTTCACTTGAAGCTGCTGGAAATTCTTTCACCAGAAAAGGAGTTCCAGCAGCTTTGAGTGAAGTGATCATTGTTACTTAGCAACCAAGCTCGAAGATTCTGTGGGTCAGGTTTGAATTTCCACTGTCTCTGTCCGTAGATGTCTGGAGTCATCGACATGACCATGCAGAGCGACATCATGGCAACCTTTGAGAACAACCTTGACTGAGACTGCTGTAACATCAATTTTTTTGCTGTTTAAAAAAATGCTGCTGTTCAGTGAACAAAGCAGCCCGTCTCCTCTCCGCTTCCTGAAGAGTGCGAGTCCTGGCGACTGAAACGGGTTTATAGCACTTCACCAGGGGCAAACCTTACAATATGGTAACCTCATTTTACTTTGGCACATTCAAACTGAAGGGAAAGGTAGTACTGTAAAGGTAGGATGTCAGTAGAGTTCAATGCACCTTTATTTCCATGTTTTTTTTTTTTTTAAACCGAGTTTACTGAAATGAAGGCTTATGTGGAAGAAAATGTCAGTTGCACCTCAAACATATGTTTTACTTGCATCTGTTACCTTCTGTATCTTTTTTTTTCTACTTTTTGTACCGAAGTGTTTTTGTAACATTCATATTCGTCACATGACATCGTCATGACATTCGTCACATTCTGTAAATATGTCTACTGTGTTTAAGATATAGCTGGTCTTCTCACGCTAGCTGTTGACAGAACTGTAGTGGCTACTTCTGTATGGCCTTCAATTGCTGTTTCTCACATTTGTCCTCATTCAGTGAGTAACACAAAAACGCTCTGTGCTCCAGTTTGCTGATTTTTGATCGTCTTGTTATCGAGGTTTTTTTTTTCCTGTTGTAAAAGTAAAATGTATGTGGAAGGAATATTTTCATTTATGTTAATAAGTAAAATAATTATATTAGTATGTTATTCAGAGGATAGATGTTATATATTTGCCTGATGTCAGTTTTCTATTAATGAAAATTGTTTAGGTGGAATATAAGCTTTTTTTTTTTTTTTTTCCTTCTACTACATCCTATTGGAAGAACAGTGCCATTATATTGTGTATATTGTGTCTGAGAGACTGGGCATTGAGGTCCCTTAAGGTAGCACCTTCTCCTGGCCTGTGCTGAGTTTTAGTCAGGCCTGGGGCTGGGCTCAGAGGACACAGTGCAGTGCTGGGCATGTCACAGTCAATTCTGCAGCGATTTACCTTCTGTGCGTACATGCGCGCGCACACACACACACACACACACACACACACTTCCCCACACAAGCACTTTACTATCCCGACAGAAATGAGGGAAGCAAAACTGTATTATTTCAAAGTTAAGCTAAATCAATTAAAAAGATATTTTCATTTAAATGGTTGTTTTTGTATTCATTTCTGGAGTTAATAAAACTGAATGTAGGAATAAATGGTGGTTTTTAATCTGCAGTTTTCCTCCTATTCCCTTTTGACAGTCTAATAACCCATCAAATGGCTCATGGCTTTTTGTCATTACTCACAGTTTCATTTCTGGCCGAGAGAAACAAATAAGCATTGACTGATGAGCTGTAAGAAACTATCCAAGTACTTTTAGACAGCATCCAGGGTGGGTATGTATGTATGCAGGTAGGTAGGTAACCCATTTAATCAGCTCACTGTATAGATGCTCTTTGCAGGCTGTAGGTTGGTAGACTATTCTCAGTTCAACAGTGACATTGAGGTCTTTATATATACCGAATATACACAGAAAACTGGTCAAAAAATTTGCATAAACAAACTAACCCTTGTGGAACGCCTTCCCAGTGGAGTTGAAGCTCTTATAGCAGCAGAGGGTGGGCCGACATCATCGACAGCGTATATGAACACACACCAATCAGGCACATACAACCCCAATTCCAGTGAAGTTGGGACGTTGTCCATCCATCCATCCATCCATCCATTTTCTAAGCCGCTTCTCCGTCAGGGTCGCAGGGGGGTGCTGGAGCCTATCCAGCAGTCTTTGTGTGGAAGGCAGGATACACCCTGGACAGGTCGCCAGTCCATCTCAGGGCAGACAGACACAGACAGTCACTCACACACTCACACCTACGGGCAATTTAGCACGTCCAATTGGCCTGACTGCATGTCTTTGGACTGTGGGAGGAAACCGGAGAACCCGGAGGAAACCCACGCAGACACGGGGAGAACATGCAGACTCCACACAGAGAGGACCCTGGTCGCCGGCCGGGGAATCGAACCCAGGCCCTCCTTGCTGTGAGGCGACAGCGCATGAGGCGACAACTGCGTGAGCAAATAGTCCAACAGTTTAAGAACAACGTTTCTCAACGTGCAACTGCAGGGAATTTAGGGATTTCATCATCTAGAGTCCATAATATCATCAAAATATTCAGAGAATCTGGAGAAATCTCTGCAAGTAAGCGGCAAGGCAGAAAACCCACATTGAAGGAAAGGCACGGCACTGCATAAAAACCCACATCATTCTGTAACGGATATTCCCACATGTGCTCAGGAACACTTCAGAAAACCACTGTCAGTGAACTCAGTTCGTCGCTCCGTCTACAAGTGCAAGTTAAAGCTCTGCCATGCAAAGCGAAAGCCAGATATCAACACCACCCAGAAACGCCCCCGGACTGCTGATCAACTGAAGTTGTACATCAAGCAAGAATGGGAAAGAATTCCACCTACAAAGCTTCAACAATCAGTGTCCTCAGTTCCCAAACACTTATTGAGTGTTAAAAGGAAAGGTGGTGTAACACAGTGGTAAACACGCCCCTGTCCCAACTTCTCTGGAACATGTTGCAGGCATCAAATTCAAAATGAGTGAATATTTGCTAAAAACAATAAAGTTTATCCGTTTGAACATTAAATATCTCGTCTTTGTAGTGTATTCAATTGAGTGTAGGTTGAATCAATCATCGTATTTTGTTTTTATTTATGTTTTACACAACGTCCCAACGTCATTGGAGTTTGGGTTGTATTATGACCACCTCCTTGTCCATTTTATCAGCTCCACTTACTATATATGTCGAGTAATAATATGATCCTTGTAAATAACAATCTGAATTGTCATCGTTTTTATTACTATTGTTTTTACCATGGGACTGCAGTTTGAACTAGTTTGGTAGAATGCTCCATATATACTGTGCAAAGGTCTGAGGCCTCTGAGAAAATTAAATGTGGAGCCATTTATCTGAGCATTAAAAAATCCACTACATACAAATAGACAATATGTTGATATTAACAAGATAATAATCATTTGTAACGAGTTTTATTTCCTGTGTTGTCATCCAATGTTAGTGGTTTTACTGGCAAAAACATATTTGTTTACTTCATCCTTTTCAGATCCTTTGGGACTTATATGCGTTTTATTTATATACCATGAAGAAATCCCATATGATTGTGGTGGGATGTGAATGTGTGTGCGTTGACGTGTGTGTGATGTAAGTCGCCCTCTGTGCGCATTTGTGTCCTTTTCCAGGTCAATACCATCATATCCTTCCTTGTGCAATTAGACTAGTGCTGCAGGGGCACTCGAGTGATAGATCTCCATTATTAGCAGAATGCTCAGGCGAAAGAATACAAGACTGCAATCAGCGTCATAAATCTGCCTAAATGGCAGATGGCTCCCCAACTGGACGTATAATGTGCTATTTCTGTGCAGATGTCTTTAAATCATGATATATTCCATTCACTTTGTAGGCAGTAAGGAGCCGTTTGAGATTCAGTCTTTATTAGCATTGTCGTTGGCATGGTCTGGTTTTCATGTTGAGTGCCTTGACGTAACATGAATCAGCTACAGACACACGGAAATAAAGTGTCAGAGCTGTGGAGCTGTACTGGAGAGATGTAACGTCAAAAGATAGTCCCGCAATTGTTGTTTTGATGATGATGAATCTCCCACAGGTGTTATCTACATCATTTATACCATTCAGTGACCCCTTGTGTCCTTTGCAAGGGGGTATTGTCATTCTGGAAAAGACCGTGCCCATCGGGAGAGAAATGTTTGCATTGATTTGAGCCTTTCCTCTATTGCAGGGGTCACCCAGTCTTGTTCACTGCAGGATTTCTTTCCAATCAAACAAAAGCACACCTGAGTTTAATCAGTCAGTCTGCATCTTCAAATAACTGATTAATTGTACGCAGTGGGTTCTTGCTTGTTTGGAAAACTTGTGTGCTGCCTTAACAGATGACTTTATTAACACCCCGATCTAAAGGAACAAGTCGACCCAAACCATCCCAGAAAAATATCCCCTCGTAGCATCACAGACCTACTGGATGCTCTCACTCTAGGGGTCAGGCATTCAGGCCTGTACTGTGATCTTGCTGTCTACCACATATGGATAATCACGGTCCTGTGGCTCATAAGCACAAGCCTTTGGTATGCAGTCTGTTTTGTGCCAAAAGTTTCAAATAAAACGATAAAATCCACAAATATTGATTAGCAATATGTCAAAAAAATTGTTGCAATTACAAATAATTAGAGTCAAAGTCAAAGTTTATTTGCATAGTGTTTTTGACAACAGGCATAGTCACAAAGCAGTTTTACAGAAAAATCTGGGTCCAAGCCCCAACGAGAGCAAGAGGAGGAACCTTGGGAGGAACCAAGATTCAAATTGGGAGGCCCATCCGACTCTGGTTGACATCGGACAACAAACAATTTTGGTATAAAATATCACAATAAAGAAAACTGTGCAGCAGCAGCAGCAGCAGCTGTGTCATCAGAGAGGTCAGCTCATGCAGGTGAGGGTTGAGTTAAATCAAACTTTCAAACTTTTTTATTTTTGGAAGCTTTCTGCTCATTTTCATTTATATGTTGTTGTTTTTTTCTGTTCGCTGATTTTGCTGATATATTTTTGTTTCTGGAATCACTTTTTTGATGAAAATGAATAGAAACCTTGAAAAATTGGGCTTAATACTTGTATTTGCAACATATTTAGGACGTCGTTATACTTTTTATTTGAAACATTTGGCACAAATTGACTCCAGTTTGGAGGTCCCACACACTCCAGCAATTTCTTAATAAACAAATGAAGACCCAAAAAGTGAGATTAAACGTTTAATGTGTATGTTTTGTCCACTATGAGCAATTTATTTCTAAATAGAAGATAATTATCCTTATTAATGTGCAAATATACATTTATCATCATAACTATGTGATCTGAAGATGTTTGTGCATGAACATTTGATAGCAACAACAATATCCCATGAGTCACTAATAAATTACATTTTTCTTCTTTTAATTCATTTCATTTGTAAATATTCATGGACTGTTTATGTTCTTATGTTCGCATCAGTGGATTGTCTTCAGTATATTCAGCCATCTTGAACCCTGCAGTTCCCCAAGGACCCTGTCAGTCAGAGGTCCTTGCACACTGGTTCCAGTGGCCCAATATGGTGAAGGATGACTTACTGACTGCTGTATTAGAAGCCTACCTGTAGCACCACCTTGCTAGGTTTAGAGCCCACCTGCAGAGGCACACTTTGATCCCACTACTGTCTCAAGAATTAAGCAAACAATTCATTACATCCAATAACAAACTCTAGCAAATTAGATTGTAAAATGGGCTGCTATGTGATTGATGTGACATGGAGTTCAGTACAACAACAACATGTAGCTTATCACTCATGTAATACGGAGGAGGCTGCTCAGTTCTGTCATCCCTCAAAGTGAACAGGAACACTGAGATTACAGCTGTGATTCATCACAGTGATTTATCAGTCTACTCTGGCTTTAACCTTTAACTTAAGTGTCTGTAAAAAGGCCATTTTTATTTATAGTTGTTGTTTAGAGAACTGCTGATTTTAAAATAAACATGCACTGATGCGGTTTTCTTTTTAAAGATGGTACAGATAAGTGTTACTTCTTTAATCCCACAACTGGGAAATTCCACCTGCGCATTTAACCCATCCGTGAAGTGAAACACCACATACACACTAGTGAACACACACACACTAGGGGGCAGTGAGCACACTTGCCCGGAGCCGTGGGCAGCCCTATCCACGTCACCTGGGGAGCAATTAGGGGTTAGGTGTCTTGCTCAAGGATGTCTTGCTCTGTCGGCACTGGGGATCGAACCGGCACAGGGCCAGTTCCCTAACCTCCAGCCCACGACTGCCCCCGAGTTCAGTGGGGAAGTGTTCTAGAACTTTTCTTTCCTAAGAAAAAAACGTAAAAGGTAACTATATCCTGAATACGGCCTTTACACAGTGTAACTCGGACTGGACGCTTAAGCTATTTTGTATAGGTATTCCCAACACTTGTGGCTTCTGGTACATCCCACCTCCATATAGGAGCAGCTGTTTAGCATAGTCTAGATACACATCTGTACAACAGCAACGTACCGTAGGCTGTAGTCTTACTTTATTAGGAGCACCTCCTTGTATCTACGCTATTTGTCCACTTTATCAGCTCCACTTACTCTATAGGTGCCCTTTGTAATTCTACAATTACAGACTGTAGTCCGTCTGTTTCTCTGCATATTTAGTTCTCCCTCTTTCACCAATGGTCAGGACCCCCACAGAACCACCAAAGCGCTGGTATTATTTGGGCGATGAATCATTCTCAGCACTGCAGTGACCTTGACATGAAGGTGGCGTGTTAGTGTGTGTTGCACCGAAATGAGTGGATCAGACGCAGCAGGGCTGCTGAAGTTATTAAACACTGTGTCCACTCACTGGCTACTCTGTTAGATACACCTACCTCGTAGATGTAAAGTCAGAGACAGTTGCTCATCTGTTGCTGCGTAGCACTGCCGCGCCGGACCCACTCGTACCAGCACAACACGCGCGAACACGCCACCACCACGTAGGTGTAACTGCAGTGCTGAGAATTTTTCAGCCACCTAAATAAGATCTGCTCTGTGGTGGTCCTTACCTTTAAAGAACAGGACAAAAGGGGCTAACAAACTCCACGGACTACAGTGACTGGCATACAGTGACTGAGATGGTCAAATGGACAAAGAGATACAAGGTGGGATTACCTCAGAAAGTGACCCGTGTGTGAAAGTCCACCCGTATTGAGAAACAAAGACAGTTGTAACGCATCTATAAAAGTTGGTGCTTGTTTTCATTATTTGGAACACAAACATGCCATGGTGGTTCAGCCTGAGGTGCAGCAACACCTTGCGGTGTAAGCTTCCATCTCTGTGTCCCGCATTGAGCCTCGCCTAAGCTGCTGTGCAGAGAGTGTGTGTGTGTGTGTGTGTGTGTGTGTGTGTGTGTGTGTGTGTGTGTGTGTGTGTGTGTGTGTGTGTACCTCCCCACCCACACACACACACACACACACACACAGAGGGATCCTCCCAGCACACACAGGAAAGCGGAGCAGAGCAGAGAGCCTCCATCAGGGCAGCATCACCACCATGCAGGCTCGCATCCATCACGACACGCGCTAACATCCAGCAGAACAGCAACACGAGAGCACGAGCGGACATCACAGGCGCTCGCGCAGTAATGTAAAGATGGCGAGGCTGCTGCACAACTTGCTGCTGCTCTCTGTCTGGCTCGCGCTGAAGCTCAGGCTGCTGGGCTACTGGTCTTTCGTCTACGGCTACTGCGCCCTGTGCACGGCCACCGCACTGCTCAGACTCTGGTGGAACATCCTGCTGCGACCCTCCAGCACCTTTCAGTGGTCAGTGCGCGAGACGCCACCTTCATGTCTGAGCGACACGTCCTTGGGAACGCACTGCTACGTGAGGATAAAGGTAAGGCAGGCGGGCGCGTGCATGCGCGGTGGCGAATAACAGCGACGTGCACGCGCACCTCGGAGCTCTCCTGAAGCTTCAGGAGATTTTAGCTGGAAAAGGCCCCGCGCTGCTCTTCAAGCGAGACCCACTTTGTTTGCATGCAGCACGAGTAAGTCACGTGCTTTGGGGCGGCCGTGCAGGGAATTTACTTGGTTTTAATATATATTCATCATTTGTGCAGGAGTGAGTGGTGTGACATCACTTACTCTGGCTTGCAGTTGTGCTGTAAACTGGCTTATTAGTGTGGCTATCTGCACGTTTGAGCCAAGTACATTCACTGCTGCACTTTATTTTCAGCATATGAAGCTGGCAAAGTTATCATTTGTGGTCATTCTGTTTATTTATTTATTTATTTGTGCACATTTATTTCTAGATAGACTTACACTTTGCTTTGTGTTAAAGTTTCACGGTGAACGAGCCAGTAGAAAAGGTTTAAAATCACTTGGAAAAAAGTCTTGTAACATTAACGTCTGTTACAGGATAAGAAAGTTTTTTCCTTCTCCTGTAAAATTCTAGAGATGCAAAGTTTTGTTGTCTTATCCATTATAATATATTATGTTTTCGCAAAGGCAATATCGTAGCCTGTCAGCTTAATCCGAGGCGCGATCATTGCTGGTTGAACGCTGGAGGCAGTCATGGGAGGTTAGGGAACTGGCCCCGTGACCGGAAAGTTGCCGGTTCGATCCCCAGGGCTTACGGTCCATGACTGAGGTGTCCTTGAGCAAGACACCTAACCTCCAACTGCTCCCCTGGTGCTGTGGATAGGGCTGCCCACCGCTCCGGGCAAGTGTGCTCACTGCCCCCTAGTGTGTGTGTCTATTCACTAGTGTGTATGTGATGTTTCACTTCACGGATGGGTTAAAATTTCCCTGTTTGTATCAAGTATTAAGTATCACTTAATTTTATTTTGTTAACTATATACTAATTGGTTCAACTGATGCAGGTTTTATGTAACTATGTCATGACTTGTCATGCCAGATTTAAAGCATACACTGCAATGTCCAGAACACCTGCTCATTCAGCTGTATGTCCAGAAGTTGGTATCTACTACCTGAATATATGAACACCTGCTCATACCATGTTTCTTCTGAAATCAGGGGTATTAATAGGGAGTCCACCCTTTGCTGCAGTAACTGTCTATACTCTTTCTGAAAGGCTTGTCTAAAAAGATGCTCCAACATTGCTGTGAAGATTTGATAGCGCTCAATCCAGAAGAGCATTGGTGAGGTCAGGTACTGATGCTGGATGATCAGTTCTGGATCACAAACCCAACCCAAAACTCATCCAACAGGTGTTGGATGAAGCTCCATCACTCCAGAGAACGCAGTTTCACTGCTTCACAATGCTGAGGGTTTTACACCCCTCTGTCTGGTGCTTGTTATTGGGCATGCTGATCTTAGATCCAGAGCGTCCCATTCTGTTGGTCCAAGCTTTTCTATGGATATTATACAAGCTGTGTACATGCAGTTGAACCCTTATGTCAGCAGTGGGTGCCCCCTAAAATAGCTGAATTCGCCAATTTGAAGGAGTGCCTGGTTGCTTTTGGAAATATAGCGTATAATACAATTTTTCATGTTTTGCATGATGGGCAGTTTTCTTTTAGGCTCGTTGCCTGCATATATAAATATATGGAGATAAATATAGAACATTTTCTGTGCTGAGTTGTTTGCCTGCAGGCTTATTTCATGCTATACAAATCTGCATTCTGACTCAAGCCTTTCCGGTAGTTTATCAGCGGCCTCTGTGATGCATTCACATGGATACGGGTCAGGTGAACAGCTGAGCCGAGTAATTTATTCTCAAATTGATTCAGGGTGCTATAGAAAAGTCTTCACCAGCGTATTATAACATTCCATATCCTTGCTAATCCCGTGCAGATATGCTGAGTTGTCTTGTTTTTAAAGACTTTGCCCATTGAGAACACTTTTAAGTATGGACAGTGCCAGTCAAGCTGTTTTCTCTCAGCTACATTATCAATGAAACTGCCATAAAATTACCCATAAATGTCAATAAAAGATATGGCTTTGATATGGCCTGTATACAGGACTCTTTCACTGGTTAGTTTATAGCTCTATAAAACAGGCAGTAGTGTGAGAACAAACTTTATATCAGGATGGACAGTTACTGCTCATTGGGTGAATAGGCCTGGACAGTCAATGGCATAAATACTACATTCACTGTAAATCTTAACCGGGGCTGTTTTTTTCCTTTGTGGTTGCAGGAGTCTGGACTCAGATTTCATTATGTAGCTGCAGGCGAGAGGGGCAAGCCACTTATGCTGTTTCTGCATGGATTCCCCGAGTTCTGGTGAGAAGTTGAAAAACAGACACAGATGCATAAAGCTACAGATACAGTACTGTGCAAATGTCAGAGACCACCCATTTATTGAATTTCCATACAGCTATGAAAATTTCAAGTACAGGTTATTCCTTTTTAGGAGATTACGTAAAAGATAATCCAGGGGAAAATATGGAGAATAAGTGAACAACAGGAGTTTCCAACTCTAAACTAAAGTTAAAAAAATAGGACTCCTAACAACCATGCAAGACTTGGTCGACCACCACAACTGTCCTTATCAGATAAACGGTACTTAAAGCTTTCATCTTTGAGAGAGAGGAGAAAATCAAGCTCCGCTCTTCTTTAAAGCAGCAGAAATCCACAGGTGTTTCTGTCTATCCTTCAACTGTATGACACAGACAACACAACACCATGGGTCTGAACGGATGTGTAGCTGCCAAGAAGCTGCTACTGATAAAAAGAAGTAAAAGACAAGCAAATTTGAAAATCCAACAAAGAACACTAGACTGACCACCGCAGAGCCCAGATCTAAACATCACTAAAGGTGTTTGGATTATTTGGATTGTGAGAAGCAGAAAGTGAAACCAGCTTCTGTGACTAAACTTTGGAGGTGTGGAAAAATATCTCGGCAGATTTCTTGGAAAGACTGGAAGCAAGTCTTCTGAAAAAAATGGAAGCTTTAATGAATGCAAAGTGTGGAAACAGTTAATACTGAAAAAAAAGGTATTATATTTAGGAGTTGAGACCTCTTTGGAATTCCCTGTTAAATATCTGTTTCCGGTGCTTTTCTTGCTCTGAAAAATGACAAACTTGTACTTAATGGCTGTTTTGACAGGAATTACATTAATGAAGGGTGGTCTCTGACTTTTGCACAGTGCTGTAAAAAAAAAAAAAAAACAATCTTTTCACAGATTTTTTTAATTTACTGAAACCACTCGTTGGAAAGGTTCTTGAGGGAATGTGTTTCTTTGATGACATCGCTCCAAAGAACCCTGTTTGGCACCTTTATTTTTAAGAGGATACCAGATTCCTTATGAAGAGTCAGCCATATTGTGTGTGTTATTAAGAGGGCACTAGATGAATGTCTGTATTAATCCGTTAATAATTAAGAGAGCTTTGTGTTTGTGCTTTAACACAGTTAACACATTTAACATACAGATACATCTGCATTTGCACAAGCATGAAGCTGCTTCAAACAAGTAGCATTAGATATATATTTCCATAACATAGCAATGATGTCTAAAGAACAACACACACATGGACATTATTAAAATTAATCAGCAGGTCAATCAGAGAGATGTTTCTTTGGACTAATCCTTGTTGAAAAGTGTTTTTTGGAATCACAGGGACATGTAAATGGAAACATGATTAAAAGAGTGAATAAAAACAGAGAAAAATACCTCACAAACAAGAAGCTTAAAGAAAATCAGCAGACTAAAACTCAAACAGAGAGAGAGAGAGAAAGAGATAGAGAGAGACAGTTAGAGATAGAGAGAGACAGAGAGAGAGAGAGAGAGAAAGAGAGACAGTTAGAGAAAGAGAGAGAGATAGAGAGAGACAGTTAGAGATAGAGAGAGACAGAGAGAGAGAGAGAGAGAGAGAGAGAGACAGAGAGAGAGAGAGAGAGAGAGATAGAGAGAGACAGTTAGAGAGAGAGAGAGAGTTAGAGAGAGAGAGAGAGAGAGAGAGATAGAGAGAGACAGTTAGAGAGAGAGAGAGAGAGTTAGAGAGAGAGAGAGAGAGAGAGAGACAGTTAGAGAGAGAGAGAGAGAGTTAGAGAGAGAGAGAGAGAGAGTAGTTGAGGTGAGAGCACCCGCAGGTGTCTTCCCCCTCTAACACATCACTTGATCAAAGCAGTTATAGCTTTATGCAAATTATACTTTAAATAGAAAATCTACATATATAATTACTGACTCATCATTACAGGTCAAATCTATTATAATGCAGACTTTGGTTGATTCTGAAACAAATCTGAACAGTGTCATTGGCGAGATTTAGTAAACAAAAATAGTATCCACATAATATGCGCATTTTAATGACATCAACAAGAATCCCTGTTGGTCACTCCCAAGGCCTTGATGATTCCTGAGTGGTCACCTGGACATAACCAGTTCCGGCTCCTGTACCATCAGCTTCTGCCATGTCTGGTAGAAATTATTTCTAATTTCTTTAATTTCTTATGGTTTTTTTTAGCAAAATAATCTGTGTGAAAAAGACACAAATTTGATCATCTACATTCCTTCACCCTAAACCTCACCATTACCATAACCCAAAATCTAAGCCTAATTCTAAACCAAGATATCTCACCAGACAGCACATCGAAATTCTTGTTTTCTCGCATTCTTTAACTGAAGTGTATTTCATTTTGCCTGCCTCTAAAATAAATAAATATTAACCAATTATATCGTGTTTCGGCCCCCCACCACCCCCATCTTGTTAACCCTCAGCGAGCTCAGAGACCCTCCCTTATAGCATGTTTCCTTTGGAAATACAGTTGTATGCAAAAGTTTGGGCACCCCTAATCAAATAACATGTTTGTCACGTGTTAATTTCCTAAGTGAAAGTGAGTTAACACATCCCCTACAGCAGGGGGACGCAACTCCAGTCCTGGAGGGCCTGTGTTCAGTGAAGTCTGGAGGTTTCCCTAAACTAACACACCCACTAAACCTGGCGATTAACAGATAAGTGTAATCAGGTGTGTTTGAGCTGGTACATGACCAAACTCTGCTGGACACCAGACCTCCAGACGCAGGGTAGTGGGACACACTTGGCACATTTTAATGCACAAGCGCTGTTCATTTGCTGAATTTAACACATTTAACAATAAAATGTCAAATATGTCCTGTGCAAAACTTATAGCACGTTATATTTTATACTTTATTTCCAAAATGTGTAACTAAATTGAACTAAGCGTAATAGAAATTGTGCACCAAAATGAATATATACATAAAAATATTGATATTTAAATATGTTCCCTGCAGGGGATGTGTTTACTTTAACTTTGAAAATCAACAAAGCTTGTCAGTTGTTTTCACACTTTGTGTGCATACAACTTTGTCATGATACGGAGGGAAAATGCGTTATTATTTTCAGTTTACGCTGACTTTAACAACAAAAGCATTGATGGGTAATCTGACAGGTTCCTGCCAAAAGTGTGACCACACAGATGAACTTCTTTGCAATGAATTAACTAAATAACTATCACTATCATTGTTGTTATGTGATACTAGTACTGATATAGTGGTAAACGCGTTATATCGCCAAGCACTAGGGCTTCTGAGTTAGTGTTTTGTTCTTGGAGCATCTAGTCACTGTCAGATCAGCTTGGTGCCACCAAAGCATCAGCTCACTGTGTGTGCTTTTTGCTTAGCAAGTGAATCACTCGATCATCACTGAAGTTCATCTGACTGAGTAACTGCAAGCTCTTTTCATGAGGGAGATTTCACAGATGGCAGATGAATCTTGACGTAATGCTATTGAAAAGCCTGTTCTCTGTAAGCAGCTGCAGAGTGTTTGTGGTTTATTGTTGTGTTATAGTGATATGTGATATTGAATACACACGGCTCTCGTGCTCTCAGTGGACCGGCCGGGCTGTCGGCTTTGGGAGCCAGCAGAGCACCAGAGTGAAGCACGGAACAGGGCAGTGCCTAATTAATGTGGCACCGGCTCCTTTCTGCTCCACTGGCCAATCTCCTGCTCCAGAATCAGGCAGGAACCTCAGGGTCAGTCTGCGGAGAGCTAGAGGACACTTCTTCCTCATGCCCCACTTTACTTCTCAGAAAGTGCAAAGCAATAACTGCTTCTGTCTATGAGTTGCAAGGGCTGCACAGTTTATCGACTGTTCATCATTATTGTGATATTAGCCTTTGTGATACTAATATCGGAAGGCTGCGGTATTCAAATGGGCCCTCTAACTAATCATATTACTCATTATTCCTCGAAGTTATATAATACATAGCACAGATTTTACAGCTCTTAATGGCAAACAAACTACTCTGCATGTGATTCATGAAACCTCCATACAATGGAGGAGCAAATGATGAATCATCTTTAGCGTGTGAAATCCAGCACTAGCCTACCAGCATTTACATATCATTCACCTCTGGTGTGAACTTGATGTGAAAACAGCCTTTGACATCGAACAGATGAAAACGAAAGTGTTATGGATTAAAAGTCACAACTGATTGAGCACATTTCATGATGTGCTTTTGTGAGCGAGTGAGCTTTATATATGTTTTATTTTATGAATATTTTGTAATACTCTAAAGCAATCTGCCACAAATATATGTGCCATCATGGTTTTCCCACGATACCAAGCAAGATGAAATCACTCTAATACTGGGCTGTGGACCACAACTGGTCTATGAAGAACCCTCTGATGTTTCTTAGGCAAGTGCTGGGAGAACCAAGTGAACCCTACCAGACCATCGATCGCGCTCTATGATAAACAATAATGAAAAAGTAATAGACTTAATAAGAAAAATGAAATATTTTCAAATATGAACCACATGTTTCTGCAGAGAGGAGTGAAAAACGCTTCTCAGTGATAGTAAAAAATCTGTAATTGGGCCAAACCTCAACGTCTGAACATGATCAAAGACACTTTATGTTGCTTTTTTAATTGGTCAATATATAGCAATACAGCTGCAATATGCTATTTTGTTATCTTCATTATTCATGTAGCACTTTTTACTTCATTCGCAAAAAAAGTGCTGTACATGAGAGATGAGTAAAACTTTGGGAAATCTAGAACACTACAGTTGTGAAAAGATGAATGAAGTAAAAGAAATGAAATATCACACAATACAAAGTAAAGCGATCCAATGACTAGGCATGCTGTATTTTGTCCATTTTGAGCAGCTCTAGGATGTGTGTGTGCAGGCCTGTTATACTATAAACTCATCTATATTCTATCACATTGAGCAGTGGGGCTGTAGCCTGTGCTGAACCTGACTCATCAGAATTACAGTCAGGCTTCAGCCTTTCTGATGCTCAGCATGCTCTTTCTCTCTGCGTCTGCACTCTGCAGTCTCTCCACAGACAAACTCTTCAATTAGGGAGCTCTCCCTGGCCCCAGAGATGAGGAAGCTGATGCAGCTGATCTCAAACTAAGTTTAAAAGTGACCTTAAATTTGGAAATACTGTTTGCATCAACACCCGGGAAGGGGAAAACAGTCCTATGTGACGGTATGTGAGCTGAGAAATAAAAGTATATTCATTTCAGTTTCCCTGACCTGTGACCTCAGGATCTGACCCATACTGCAGCAGGGCACCCACTAAAAGCTCTTAGAGCGGGAAAGCTCTGCTCACACACTGCAGTAAACAGTGTACGCATTGACTGATACTGGAGTGGTAATTGAACACTATCGAACAAGGACTGTGCTAGTTGAACTATTTTTATTTGTTTGTGTTTTGTATGGGTCCACATACCGGTTTATTAATTGTTTTCGTAATAAAGTAGAATTTATTATTTTTTTCTTTTCATCTCGTGTGCGCTAGTGTTCTGTTCTCCGATCTTCTCCGAGGTCATGCTGTTGTGATGGAAGCAGTATGTGGTTTAACACTGTCTTGCTGAAATATGCAATGCTTTCCCTGATAGAGACGTTGTCTGGATGGGAGCATATGTTGTTCTAAAACCTCTACAAACTGATCAACATTGATAGCGTCTTTACAGAAGTCTAAGCTGCCCACACCATAGGCACGAATGCAACCTCACACCATCAGAGATGCAGGCTTTTGAATTCTGTACTGATGATAAGCTGGATGGTCCCTCTCACCTTGAGTCCGCACGACATGAAGTTTTGATTCATCTGACCACAGAATAGTTTTCCATTTTGCCTCAGTTCATTTTAAATGAGCTTTGGCCCAGAGAAGACAGCAGCGTTTCTGGATCATGTTGACATATGGCTTGATTTCCAATACAGAATCATGCCTGTTTTTAATACAGTGCCACCTGAGGGCCCAAAGATCACAAGCGTTCAGTATTGACCGTCGTCCTTGTCCCTTCGGTACAGGGATTTCTTCAGATTCTCTGAATCTTTTGATGATATTATATGCTTTAGATGTTGGGATACCCAAAATCATCCCAATGTTACACTTAGAAACTTTTTTCTGGAATTGTTCCACAATGAACCTTTTAGAGAGACTCTGCCTCTCTAAAATGCTCTTTTTGTACCCCGTCATGTGAGTTAGTTGCAAATTGCTCCCCCAGCTGTTTGTTCATTAGTACCACTTCCTTTTCCAGCCTTTTGTTGCCCCATTCCAATTTTTCTAAGATGCATCGCCGCCATGAAGTTCTAAATGAGTTAACGTTTTTCATGAAATGGTATTGTGGTGTTGTGAATACAATATTATGTAGAATTCATAGAAATTCAGTTAAAAAGACAGTTCTTTTGAAATTTCAGTAAATGCATAACATTTCCCAAGTCATTGAGTAATGATGCTAAATAATATTCACCAAAATAATTGTGTTTATAATTTTTGCTGTACTCAAGCAACACTGGTCTCATTTTGTCTGTGTGCTTTGTTCAGCAGTTGAATGAGTCGCTTCACTCGAAACACTTCGCTCACCTGAATGTACATATGATACATCACCACATCTTAATGCTGATAGAGCAGGTAAAGCAGCGCACACTCCTTTACCATCCACAAGTTTAGTATCTGTGGATGAAAAGTTGATCTCATTCTGATTTGTCCTCTATCACCTTCCGTCCCTGAGTGTGGAGTGGTGTAACCGTAGTAAGCTGGTCGTGGTGGTCATCCTTACGGTATTCATTATGGTATTGTATGTGTGGATTGTAAACTCTTCATTCTTTATTCATATTGCTCTTGTTGTTGTCTTGTTGAGGAGGATGGGTTCCCCTTTTGAGTCTAGGTATATCTCAAAGTCTCGTCATCTTGCTCTCTGGGAGTTTTTCCTTGCAACTGTTGCCCTTGGCTCTCTCACTTGGGGCTTGGACCCGGATTTCTGTAAAGCTGCTTTGTGACGACGCCTGTTGTCAAAAACTAATAAATAATACATTTATGCTTTTGTGAAATTATTGTTGCAAAAGGCCAGGATTTGCCTGCACTATGTAGCCTAAACAAACCTTCTAAATAATCACAAATTATTCTACTGTGCATGCTGATCAGACTGTTTCTGTTGGAGGTTGGATGTCTTAAGGCGTTCACATTGCCCAACAAAAACACAGCTTGTTGTGGTCAAAATAATGCAGGCCAGTCTGTAAGTATGTCAAGCAGTTGATTCACCAATATTGTTTTAACCCTTTTTCATTGTAGCCATAAAATGTCATTTCTGACTGTTTTGGAGGTAATTCAATGGAAATGTCTATGATTTACAGAACTGGAAGCAAACCAGATATTCATCCTCTTAGATGAGCAAGCAAATTCATATTTATGAAAGTTTTTATTGTGTTTAAATTTTAATTGTGGCAGTTGCGCATCATTTTTTGATAGAAGAAAGCTGCGGCTGTGCTGTCTATTTTACTTTTATTTGTACAAGGGGAGGTTACAAATCTCCCTCTTTTAAAAAAACTGATCTCCCTCTTTTAAAAAAACTGTTCTCCCTCTTTTAAAAAAAAACTGTTCTTCCTCTTTTTAACAAAACTGTTCTCCCTCTTTTAAAAAAACTGTTCTCCCTCTTTTAAAAAACTGTTCTCCCTCTTTTAAAAAACTGTTCTCCCTCTTTTAAAAAAAAACGTTCTCCCTCTTTTAAAAAACTGTTCTCCCTCTTTTAAAAACTGTTCTCCCTCTTTTAAAAAACTGTTCTCCCTCTTTTAAAAACTGTTCTCCCTCTTTTTAAAAAACTGTTCTCCCTCTTTAAAAAAAACTGTTCTCCCTCTTTTAAACAAAACTGTTCTCCCTCTTTTAAAAAACTGTTCTCCCTCTTTTAAAAAAAACGTTCTCCCTCTTTTAAAAAACTGTTCTCCCTCTTTTAAAAACTGTTCTCCCTCTTTTAAAAAACTGTTCTCGCTCTTTTAAAAACTGTTCTCCCTCTTTTAAAAAAACTGTTCTCCCTCTTTTAAAAAACTGTTCTCCCTCTTTAAAAAAAACTGTTCTCCCTCTTTTAAACAAAACTGTTCTCCCTCTTTTAAAAAACTGTTCTCCCTCTTTTAAAAAACTGTTCTCCCTCTTTAAAAAAAACTGTTCTCCCTCTTTTAAAAAACTGTTCTCCCTCTTTTAAAAAACTGTTCTCCCTCTTTAAAAAAAACTGTTCTCCCTCTTTTAAACAAAACTGTTCTCCCTCTTTTAAAAAACTGTTCTCCCTCTTTTCAAAAACTGTTCTCCTTCTTTTAAAAAAACTGTTCTCCCTCTTTTAAAAAACTGTCCTCCCTCTTTTAAAAAAACTGTTCTCCCTCTTTTAAAAAAACTGTTCTCCCTCTTTTAAAAAACTGTTCTCCCTCTTTAAAAAAAACTGTTCTCCCTCTTTTAAACAAAACTGTTCTTCCTCTTTTAAAAACTGTTCTTCCTCTTTTAAAAAACTGTTCTCCCTCTTTTAAAAAACTGTTCTCCCTCTTTAAAAAAAACTGTTCTCCCTCTTTTAAAAAACTGTTCTCCCTCTTTTAAAAAACTGTTCTCCCTCTTTAAAAAAAACTGTTCTCCCTCTTTTAAAAAACTGTTCTCCCTCTTTTAAAAAACTGTTCTCCCTCTTTTAAGAAACTGTTCTCCCTCTTTTAAAAAACTGTTCTCCCTCTTTTAAAAAATGGTTCTCCTTCTTTTAAAAAAACTGTTCTCCCCCTTTTAAAAAACTGTTCTCCCTCTTTTAAAAAACTGTTTTCCCTCTTTTAAAAAAAAACTGTTCTCCCTCTTTTAAAAAAACTGTTCTCCGTCTTTTAAAAACTGTTCTTCCTCTTTTAAAAAAACTGTTCTCCCTCTTTTTAAAAAAACTATTCTCCCTCTTTTAAAAAAACTGTTCTCCCTCTTTTAAAAACTGTTCTCCCTCTTTTAAAAAAACTGTTCTCCCTCTTTTAAAAACTGTTCTCCCTCTTTTAAACAAAACTGTTCTCCCTCTTTTAAAAAAAAACTGTTCTTCCTCTTTTTAACAAAACTGTTCTCCCTCTTTTAAAAAACTGTTCTCCCTCTTTTAAAAAAACTGTTCTCCCTCTTTTAAAAACTGTTCTCCCTCTTTTAAACAAAACTGTTCTCCCTCTTTTAAAAAAAACTGTTCTTCCTCTTTTTAACAAAACTGTTCTCCCTCTTTTAAAAAACTGTTCTCCCTCTTTTTAAAAAACTGTTCTCCCTCTTTTAAAAAAAACTGTTCTTCCTCTTTTTAACAAAACTGTTCTCCCTCTTTTAAAAAACTGTTCTCCCTCTTTTAAAAAAATGTTCTTCCTCTTTTAAAAAACTGTTCTCCCTCTTTTAAAAACTGTTCTCCCTCTTTTAAAAAAACGTTCTTCCTCTTTTAAAAAACTGTTCTCCCTCTTTTAAAAAAACTGTTCTCCCTCTTTTAAAAAACTGTTCTCCCTCTTTTAAAAAAAACTGTTCTTCCTCTTTTTAACAAAACTGTTCTCCCTCTTTTAAAAAACTGTTCTCCCTCTTCTTAAAAAACTGTTCTCCCTCTTTTAAAAAAAACTGTTCTTCCTCTTTTTAACAAAACTGTTCTCCCTCTTTTAAAAAACTGTTCTCCCTCTTTTAAAAAAATGTTCTTCCTCTTTTAAAAAACTGTTCTCCCTCTTTTAAAAACTGTTCTCCCTCTTTTAAAAAAACGTTCTTCCTCTTTTAAAAAACTGTTCTCCCTCTTTTAAAAAAACTGTTCTCCCTCTTTTAAAAAACTGTTCTCCCTCTTTTAAAAAAAACTGTTCTTCCTCTTTTAAAAAACTGTTCTCCCTCTTTTAAAAAACTGTTCTCCCTCTTTTAAAAAAACTGTTCTCCCTCTTTTAAAAACTGTTCTCCCTCTTTTAAAAAAACTGTTCTCCCTCTTTTAAAAAACTGTTCTCCCTCTTTTAAAAAACTGTTCTCCCTCTTTTAAAAAAGCTGTTCTCCCTCTTTTAAAAAACTGTTCTCCTTCTTTTCAAAAAACTGTTCTCCCTCTTTTAAAAAAACTCTTCTTCCTCTTTTAAAAAAACTGTTCTCCCTCTTTTAAAAAAACTGTTCTCCCTCTTTTAAAAACTGTTCTCCCTCTTTTAAAAAACTGTTCTCCCTCTTTTAAAAAACTGTTCTCCCTCTTTTAAAAAAACTGTTCTCCCTCTTTTAAAAAACTGTTCTCCCTCTTTTAAAAAACTGTTCTCCCTCTTTTAAAAAACTGTTCTCCCTCTTTTAAAAAAACTCTTCTTCCTCTTTTAAAAAAACTCTTCTTCCTCTTTTAAAAAAAACTGTTCTCCCTCTTTTAAAAACTGTTCTCCCTCTTTTAAAAAAACTGTTCTCCCTCTTTTAAAAAACTGTTCTCCCTCTTTTAAAAAACTGTTCTCCCTCTTTTAAAAACTGTTCTCCATCTTTTAAAAAACCTGTTCTCCCTCTTTTAAAAAACTGTTCTCCCTCTTTAAAAAAACTGTTCTCCCTCTTTTAAAAAACTGTTCTCCCTCTTTTAAAAAACTGTTCTTCCTCTTTTAAAAAAACTGTTCTCCCTCTTTTAAAAAACTGTTCTCCCTCTTTTAAAAAACTGTTCTCCCTCTTTTAAAAAAACTGTTCTTCCTCTTTTAAAAAACTGTTCTCCCTCTTTTAAAAAACGGTTCTCCCTCTTTTAAAAAAACTGTTCTCCCTCTTTTAAAAACTGTTCTCCCTCTTTTAAAAAAACTGTTCTCCCTCTTTTAAAAACTGTTCTCCCTCTTTTAAAAAACTGTTCTCCCTCTTTTAAAAAACTGTTCTTCCTCTTTTAAAAAACTGTTCTCCCTCTTTTAAAAAAGCTGTTCTCCCTCTTTTAAAAAACTGTTCTCCTTCTTTTCAAAAAACTGTTCTCCCTCTTTTAAAAAAAACTGTTCTCCCTCTTTTAAAAAACTGTTCTCCCTCTTTTAAAAAAACTGTTCTCCCTCTTTTAAAAAACTGTTCTCCCTCTTTTAAAAAACTGTTCTCCTTCTTTTCAAAAAATTGTTCTCCCTCTTTTAAAAAAACTGTTCTCCCTCTTTTAAAAAACTGTTCTCCCTCTTTTAAAAAAACTGTTCTTCCTCTTTTAAAAAACTGTTCTCCCTCTTTTAAAAAACGGTTCTCCCTCTTTTAAAAAAACTGTTCTCCCTCTTTTAAAAACTGTTCTCCCTCTTTTAAAAAAACTGTTCTCCCTCTTTTAAAAACTGTTCTCCCTCTTTTAAAAAACTGTTCTCCCTCTTTTAAAAAACTGTTCTTCCTCTTTTAAAAAGCTGTTCTCCCTCTTTTAAAAAACTGTTCTCCTTTTTTTCAAAAAACTGTTCTCCCTCTTTTAAAAAAACTGTTCTCCCTCTTTTAAAAAAACTGTTCTCCCTCTTTTAAAAAACTGTTCTCCCTCTTTTAAAAAAACTGTTCTCCCTCTTTTAAAAAACTGTTCTCCCTCTTTTAAAAAACTGTTCTCCTTCTTTTCAAAAAATTGTTCTCCCTCTTTTAAAAAAACTGTTCTCCCTCTTTTAAAAAAACTGTTCTCCCTCTTTTAAAAAAACTGTTCTCCCTCTTTTAAAAAACTGTTCTCCTTCTTTTCAAAAACTGTTCTCCTTCTTTTCAAAAAACTGTTCTCCCTCTTTTAAAAAAACTGTTCTCCTTCGTTTCAAAAAACTGTTCTCCCTCTTTTAAAAAACTGTTCTCCCTCTTTTAAAAAACTGTTCTCCCTCTTTTAAAAAAACTGTTCTCCCTCTTTTAAAAAACTGTTCTCCCTCTTTTAAAAAACTGTTCTCCCTCTTTTAAAAAAACTGTTCTCCCTCTTTTAAAAAAACTGTTCTCCCTCTTTTAAAAACCGTTCTCCCTCTTTTAAAAAACCGTTCTCCCTCTTTTAAAAACTGTTCTCCCTCTTTTAAAAAAAACTGTTCTCCCTCTTTTAAAAAACTGTTCTCCCTCTTTTAAAAAAATCAGGAAATCCTCCTCTCTATCTCTAAATAAAACAAGTTATTTCTAATGAAAGGCTTGATGTCAACTTCTGTGACACACCAGAAATGTCTTCCTTTTTTCCAGAAACAAACTATTACATGCTTACTTCAAGTAGACATAGGGAGATCAAGCCAGATTCTTTATTAATAGAAGTGTCATCTGTGAGTATATGAAGACTATACAGTTTAGGACTAAGGGGTGTCTTTGTGTGCTCAGTGAAACTGAATGAATTACCCTTTTCGATAAATCCTGTTTCACAGAGCATTCCCACATGCAATGGAAAGGTACCCATTTACTCAGCTCAGTCCTGTTCTGAGCTCTCCCCTTTCAGTCCTTATTGCTCACTAGTAGCTTAACACAGAGTCACATTTCAGACACAGGTAGCCAACGGTGTCCCACTTAATCTGATAACAGAGTTTTTTTTATGTTATACTATTTTTATATTAAAAATTGCAGAGTCAAAGGGGGCTGCAGGAAAATGGTAATATACTGAAAGTTGCATCGTAATCTGCTACAATATATTACTAGTATTTTGTCATTTCATTCAGCCCTGCTCCTAGAGCAGCATAAATGCTGGTGGATGATAAAAAAAAAGACTCTAATGTCTCCTTCAGGTTCTCATGGAGACACCAGCTGAGGGAGTTTAAGAGTGAGTTCCGTGTGGTTGCCGTGGATATGAGGGGCTACGGGGAGTCCGACCTGCCCCCCTCCACCGAGTGGTACCGGCTGGACTACCTTGTTACTGATGTCAAGGACATTGTGGAGTATCTGGGTAAGCAGAGTGAGCTTCCTTATCTCTGTCGCTCTCTCACTCTCTCTCTCTCTCTCTCTCTCTCTCTGTCTCTCTATTTCTATTTCAAATCCTAATGTGTTAGAGGAGCTGATAAAGGCTATTGTAGCGGTAAAAGGTAATTTAGTGATAAGCAGTCCCTTCAGTATTATGACGCTCTGTTTTGCTCATATGACCTTGAGCTCACAACTGGCAGTGAGCTGAAGAAGTGTAGTATCAACAGTGAGCATCAGTATTAATTAACAGCGTTTAGTCACATGTGAGTAGTCTTCATAATCTGTATTAAAAACCATTACTTTTACTCATGTGGCAGCCTTGTCTTCTTGTACTCTTTAAGGTCAATGCTAAAACGTGTCATTTCTCATTTATTAATGTGTCTCCGTGGCGTTGTTGCGTCTGTGTGATGTATGAAGAATGTGGCCTAACAGAGCCAAAACAATATAGATATTTTATTGTTTGTGTCAAAACTACCATTTTCAGCAAGCAAACAAATAAACAAGAATGCACTGCACGCTTCAAATCAATTATAAGAGTTTCCATTCTGTAAAAATTCAGGTCAGGTCAACTTGAAATTTTAAGTCAGCCTTCTGCATAGTTTTTTTTTTGTTGTTGTTGTTAAATTACGCTGTTTTCCCACCTGGTCTGTTTGGAGAAGTCCCAGAGTTTGGGTTATGTGACAGTGCGTCATTTTCATTTAGTTCACTTTCACATTTCAGTGGTTAGTTCAGTTTCACTAAATTACAAATGTGGGTGTTCATTGATGGGTCAGGAATTTGATGATGACACCTAAAAAGGTCTCTATTACTTTGACTTTGCCTCTAATCTAGGAAACAAGCTAGAAGGTCAGTAGAGACAAGACGGAATACATGTCTGTGAATGAGAGGGAGGCAGGTGGAAAGGTGAAGATGCAAGGAGTAGAGGTCGTAAGGGTGGATGACTTCAAATATCTTGGGTCAACCATCCAGAGCAATGGACAGTGCAAAAAAGAGGTGAAGAAGAGGGTGGAGGCAGGATGGAGTGGGTGGAGACGGGTGTCAGGGCTGATGTGTGACAGAAGGATAGCAGCAAGAGTGAAAGGGAAGGTTTACAAGACAGTAGTGCGTCCTGCTATGATGTTTGGTTTGGAGACTGTGGCTCTGTCTAAAAGACAGGAGGCTGAGCTGGAGGTGGCGGAGATGAAGATGCTGAGATTTTCGTTGGGAGTGACAAGGATGGACAAGATTAGAAATGAGCAGATCAGAGGGACAGTGAAGGTGGAGCAGTTTGGAGATAAAGCCAGAGAGGCCAGGTTGAGATGGTTTGGACATGTGTTGAGGAGGAATAGTGGATATATTGGGCAAAGAATGTTGGAGATGGAGCTGCCGGGTAGAAGGAGAAGAGGTAGACCTCAGAGAAGGTTTATGGATGTAGTGAAGGTGGACATGGAGATGGTTGGTGTGAAAGTAGAGGAGGCAGTGGATAGGGCAAGATGGAGGCAGATGATCCGCTGTGGCGACCCCTAAAGGGAGCAGCCGAAAGAAGAAGAAGAAGAATCTAGGAAACAAGCTGATAGCTGATATCATTTTTTATCATAATAATGGCCTATTCTTTTACCATGGTTTACTGCACTTTCGTGAAATTGGATTTTAAAAAATCTTCAAAGATTTTAAACGTCATACAGATGTTCTGAGTGTTGTGTTTTCATGTGTGTACATGTGCGATATTTAAAATTGAAAAATCCTAAAATTATGTAAAAATATTTAGTAAAGACTTTTACCCAGAACTGTGAAGCTGTTCCAACACAAACAACTTAAAGTAAAGCATGGAACCTTCTAATTTATCATCTGTTTTTGCATATTTTTCACACTTGAATGTTTTAAATATAATTATTGTTAATATTAGACAAAGACAATTTAATTTATTGAAGAAAAATACTCCTCAGCCCTGCCTAGCCATATCTGAAACTGTAATCGCCCCCTTGCTTAAATCAACCATTCACCCAAATTCAATTGACTGTTGAGCTCAGTTTCATCAGCCACCCTCAGGTATGATTACTGAAACCTGGTGAATCTAAACATCACTTAAGCAGAGCCTGCCTGGCAATGCTAGAAAGTCTCAAACAGCAGCATGTTATGCCATTTTCTAAAGAGACTTAAATGTATGGAAAGGGTTACAAAGCCATTTCTAAGGCTCTGGGACTCCAGCGAACCACAGGGAGAACCAATAGCCACAAATGGTGAAAAATCTGAACAGTGGTGAACCTTCCCAGGAGTGGTGGGTCCACCAAAATTTCACCAAGAGCACATCGACGATTCATCCAGGAGGTCTCCAAAGAGCCTGATGAACATCTGAAGAGCTGCAGACCTCACTTGCCTCAGTTAAGGTCAATGTACATGATTGCACAGTAAGAAAGGCACTGGGCAAAAACAGCATCCACGGAAGAGTTGCAAGGCGCAAACCATTACTGACCAAAAAGAACACAACATAACACAGTTGGGTTATGCAGCAGAGAAATGACCCGAAACACACAAGCAAGTCCACCTCTGAATGGCTCAAAAGAAACAAAACTAAGGTTTTGAAGTGGCCCAGTCAAAGTCCTCACTTTAATCCCATTGAGATGTTGTGGTAGGATCTTAAATAGGCAGTTCATGCTCAAAAACTCTCCAATGTAGCTGAATTAAAACAATCCTGCCAAGGATTTACTCATGCTTTCATTATCTTCAAATAAGTTGGACGATCTGAAAAATCTGACAAATTAGCCGTTAAGCCATTACCATTCGGGTAATGAGTTTTTTTGGGTAAAATACTACACAAGTCTACTCGTAGACCTTTGACAGCTAAGCTTGTAAAAGACATTAAGGAAACTTTTTTCTTTGCATACTTCAGATACACAGTGAAGTATCCAGTAAATATTTGAACTCCACCCCCATTTCCCATCCATCAAAGCACAGCCCTAGAATTTCATCTAATAATGCGATCGAAGTACTGTCCAAAACTTTTTATAGAGCAGTGCCTTGGGCTAGAGTGGCTATCAAAGTGTCTCTTTTGTCCAGGGGGGTTCCGTTCAAGCCTATAAACGCTTGACATTCGGTTTATATTAATTCACTGATGCAAGAATAGTCAAGAGTGTCTTAGCTGTCCTGTTTTTCTTTATAGTGTGCTCAAGGTTTCAATGAGTCACCGTTATCAAGGAGATATCGTCTCTACAGCAGTAGAATTTAAGGTGGAATGGAAATTTTGCCCTTCAGCCTTTGCTACTTGCATAGGACTCGGTTGACTTGTGTGACAGACTCTAAAGATAAAGCTTATTAAAGATAAATTTAAAGATAAAGCCATTTTTGTTGATTTTTAGTTTTCTACATCATTTCGACAAACCAGCTGTCCTTTACATTGTGTAAAAATTTCATGATAAATGAACCAATAGAAGTGCTCTAAAATCACTTGGAACAAAATGTCTTTACATTGACTTACATTGAAAGGTAAGAGAGTTTTTGCCCTCTCCTGTAAAGTTATTATTTTGGAGATGCTTGTCTTTCATTGGACAGCAATCATATGTAGGCCTATTGCTTTGACATACCTGTCTGCTCCAACCTGTACTTTTCAAAATTGTGTTTCTAAGGCACAGAATACACTTGTGCTAATACCATATCTAAGACAAGTATTTTTAGAATGTTTTACATATTATCCAGGATATTTGTGCTGGTAATAGAAGAAAAATGCACATTTAGGTATAGGTAAGCTCAGTATGGTTTCATGACTTACTTCATCCGTGCAGTTTATGACGGTAAACATACATGTATTTTTGAGATCAAGCGATTTCCTTCTCCAAGCTGGGTGGGTAATGAGTTGTTTGAAGGAGAAAAAGTTCTGACCCTTCTCCTCCATCTGCGGAGCAGTGACTGGCTGCGCGTTCTGTGTTTGTTTACCTGTGTCTCTGATCTGCTCAGTGGAGGGACTGTATCACATGATTAAAGCATGACAGCGCAGTGGGAGCTTGAGAAAGCAGAGCTGCTCTGGTCTCTAAAAATCTCCAGCAATACTGCAGCTTGTTTGACTAAAATGCCTTAACAGGATTTCAAAGGGTCCCCGATAACAGTGCTGTGTGGAAATAATAGTGCAGTATAGCGAATTATTGAATACCGGTACATGTATGTGGTCACCATTTATCTTTGCCTGACATACTGATGAGGCAAGGTCAGGTAGAGGTTTGAAGATGAATCTCATTTATTACTTCACAGTGAACTGTGTGTGTGTGTGTGTGTGTGTGTGTGTGTGTGTGTGTGTGTGTGTGTGTGTGTGTGTGTGTGTGTACCTGACCTGCAGTGTGTTATGACAGTGACACATGCGATTAGGATTCATGGTGTTGTCCTGCTTTCTGCTCTTTGACATCTAAATAACTCGTGAACAGCGGAAAATTCCACCCTGACCTGCAGCGGTTGTGTCGTTCATCATCACTCGGGCTTCGACGTGAAGCTTATACATACTGTGCAGACTCCACTGTCAGGCAAAATGAAAACATTATTTCACGACGATTGGCCACACTTTCTCCTAACAAAACTTTAGGCGTCAGGTTTAGTTAACATGGCTTACATATCATAATACCTGACATCATTTTGACTGCCTTAGAGAAATTAAATGTTAAGTAGACATAAATAGGACAACGAGCAGTTTTGTGAAGTATCCCCAAAGTAGCAACATAAGTGTATGTTGTGTTATTCATGTGGTCTTACCAGTTTGATAAGTTGATTAATACTGTAAGTATTTCGTTTCTTCTGGTTGTTGTATGATATTTTTACTCCGTGGTTAAAGGTCTGTATACACTGATCAGGCATTGTGACCACCTCCTTTTTTCTATGCTCATTGTCCAGTTTATCAGCTCCACTTACTGTATAAGTGCAATTTATAGTTCTACAATTACATTTTAAAATCAAGGTTACAACCATTTCTCTTCTCATGTGCCTGCAATTGAGCTCTGAGACATGCATTTTATTTGTACTGCACTTTACCTTTAATAAGCTAATTTTAATAATGCTTCAGTCTTTTCATGTTTTTATTCAGCTTTTATGTTCTTGTACTTCCTTTTAATTTCTTTAATCTATTGCACTTTGTATTTATTAGCACTTTACTCTTAAGCACTGTTTATGATGTTCCTTTTCCTTTTATTTTATGTTGACTTTGTGTATGAGACGTGCTAGATCACTATCAGAGAGTCAGATGAGTGTGTGCATGTGTGTTGGGGGAGCTGCAGGGAAAAAAGGTCAGTCCAGGTGCTGATGGGATAAACACTGGACATTATTAAACAGGCACTATGAGAAGGACACAGCCAGCGCTCTGCCTTATAGCTGCTGTTTCAGAGTGACTTTGCTTCCCGTCCTGCCACTCTGAGTCTGGAGAAGATGTGTGTGACGTGTTGAAAGAGTATCAGACCTATTTCGCCTCAGCGACTCTGATGCGCTTTATAACCGCACTGATTCACTCACGTGTGCAGAGACGTATAGATATGTTCAGAGCATTGTGCATATAGACTGTAGGCCTCAGAACATAGATTTGATACTATGGATAGTTTGTCTCAGATTGGTTAAATTCAAATAAGCAGAGGGCAAATCGATCGTGAAGAAGCAGGTCAAGTTCAGTTTATTGCACTGATGATACAAGTAGACAGATTATGCCAATAAGATAGCCTACACAGTTCTTTGGAGCCATGCCAGAAAAAGTTACTTGGAGTGACATCACTGAAGAACTGCTTTTGGTTCCCTAAAAGAAACGTTCAGTGTGATGGAAAGCACTCAGCTGTGTTTTTTTCAGGTGTGTTTTGTATACTGTCACTCCAGTGATCACTTTTTGGCACATTTATGTTTAGGATTATACATCAACCTTTTAATCCAGAGAGAAAAGGTGGCTGTTTCTATCTTTAAATCTACTCTTTTCCTTTAGATAGGTAGTTACATGTCTGTTAAGGCAAGACAAAGCTGTCACAAATAGGAGAGGTATTAATGAAGGATGTGGGTGTGAGCAAGACGTTATTAAAACTAATCAAAGTGGTGGAGTAAACAAAGAAACAACCAGGAAAAAACACATGAAGAGACCCAATCCCTGACTGGAAACAGGTGGGCTGTAAATACTAACAAGCAATATTAGAAACACCTGTGAACTCTTCCAGGGCAGGATTACACACTAGACACAGGTGGAAACAATAATGACAAGGCAGGACTAGGGAGGAGGTAGGGGGTGATGCTGGAAAGGGTGGGGCCTGGATGGAGTAATTGTGACAAAAGCAGAACACGTGTACAGTTTTAGTTTGTGCCACAGGCAGCATGTAAACAAGTGTTTTTATTAAGTGCCAGTTGCCACCCACAGTCTATGCCTCCCCCATCACAAAGGTCCCCCCACCTAGGAGCAACTGAGGGAGTGACTGTGAAAAAAACATCAAATTCCAGGTTGTAAGGAGGCATCTGTATTCACTGTTTTTGCTTGTTTGTTTCTTTGTCTTGTGAGTAATTTCAGCTTAAACTGATTTGTACAGTGGTCAGTTTAGTACCTTTTCCTGAGAGTATTGTGTGTGTACAGTGTGTAGTGTGTGTAGGTGTTATGTTGTGATAAAAATACACGCAAATCACATTCAAAACATACCAATGTCATGCTTATGCGTTGCTTCTGCAATCTCTCTTCAGGATACAACAGATGTTTCCTTGTGGGTCATGACTGGGGAGGGATCATCGCATGGCTCTGCGCCATTCACTACCCTGAGATGGTGGCGAAGCTGGTAGTGCTGAACAGCCCTCACCCGTGTGTGTTCACAGGTGAGCTCTCCGCTCCGTCCTACTCGCTCTCCTCTGCAGAGGACAGGATGTGCCTAAGAGCTCCTGTCACATCATGTTACAGGAGTAGTCCATAGAAAAATCAAATGCAGTCAAACAGCAAAGACATGTTCGTTTACTTCTTTAATTCTGCTAAGAAATAATATATATACAAGCTATATACATATTTATAGCATAATGCAGAAGGAATCACCGCACACTTGCTTCAAAGCAGGTTCAGATGTTAAGTCATCTTAAATAGGCTTGCTTATGTGGGTTTTTAACCTTGTATTGCCCACTGTTCTATGCAAATTGGGAAAAAAGAGCTGGTTTTAATTGTGCAACATACTATTGTCCATTTTTATAGATTGCAATATGTCATTCAGTGTCAGAAACAGCATACACAAGTCTATTGGATATTACTTAACATCTGAACGTGGTTTGAGGCAAGCATGTGCTAATTTAACCCAGCAGTTTGTGCAATGCTAATTGCTGTACATATGCTTTCATTATTTGCTCTGGCTCAAAACTAGAGAAGCAAACTTTGGAAAGCAAGCATGTCTTCACTTATTAACTACATCCATCCATCCATGCATCTTCCAAGCTGCTTCTCCGTCAGGGTCGCGGGGGGGTGCTGGAGCCTATCCCAGCGGTCAGCGGGCGGAAGGCAGGATACACCCTGGACAGGTCGCCAGTCCATCGCAGGGCTTATTAACTACATTTAAGATATATTTGAAATTTCACCAAACTGTTTAACGCTAGAGGCTCCATTCTGCTTTATGGATTTATTGGCATGATTAGCAACATTCGGAATGCAGTATTATTAGACCTGAGAATGATGCTGTCTTGGGGCGGCGTCCTCCATCTGGCTGCTACTCTTCTGCCTGAAGTAAGAGATGAAGCAGGAGGTAATTACTGGAACACTTGGGGCGTAGATGCAGAAGATTTTGAAGTCCACTTACAATGTCACTTTGGATCTGCTGGGAGTAAAACACTGCACTTCAAGGCTGCTTCATGGCAGCATTTGGCTTATCTATATCTCAAGATCTTAGTATCTTAATATCCTAAGAGTCTTGCTTGTTGTTGATTTCTGTGCTTTTAAAAGCCTTCCTAAAATCTCTTCTCTTCTCTTCTCTTCTCTTCTCTTCTCTTCTCTTCTCTTCTCTTCTCTTCTCTTCTCTTCTCTTCTCTCTTCTCTTCTCTTCTCTTCTCTCTTCTCTTCTTCTCTTCTCTTCTCTTCTCTTTCAACACTTTCCTTTTTTTTCTCTTCTGCCCAGATTATGCTCTTCGTCACCCCAGTCAGATGCTCAAGTCTAGCTACTTCTTTTTCTTCCAGCTACCACGTTTCCCAGAGCTTATGCTTTCCATCAATGACTTTAAGGTGACTTTTAGGTTACTTTCTCTGTGCGTCTCTGTGTTTGTTGTAACTGCCTGATTCTTTTAAATGTTTAAAAGTGGAGGGCTATTACTTTTGTTTGGGTACGTTATTCCAACGTAATTCTGTAAAAGCATATTGAATTATCCAATCATGTAAGGTCTGAGACTGCAGAGGACTGAGAAATGTGAAGAAATGACAAATGTGACTGTAAGACTGTACTCCTGTGTGTATCAAGCTCAAATCAACGTAAAATATTACTTGAATGTCTCAGTTTGTTTCAACGATCGGCAAATGATGAATTATTATCATCAAATTAGTGTGATAATTCATTTAAATTACTTCAGGTGAAGTTTAATAGTACCAAGTCAGAAAAGCTATGAAATGTTGAATCCTTGTACAGATTTATCCACTTTGCTTATTAAGAAATTTTAAAAATCATGCCTGATATGTGCACATTCTAACAAACACTCAGGTCAATGGCCTACCTGAGCAGTGTTGTTGTGCACATGGCAGACAGAAAGCAAAAACTATCAGAAATGCTTGTTTACTGTGATGCCCTGGCGCTGCAGTCAGCTGCAGTTTGTCCATGCAGGTGCTGACACCAGTTTATTAGCTGACTGCCGAGTAGCTCCAGGTGTCTAATGCGAGCAAAAACAGTGGCACAGCCGAGTGCGCTGATGGCTGGTGCTGCAGTGAATTCAGCCGTGATTTGGGAGGGCTTGGTGGAGTGAAGAGAAAAACAGAGCATATCTCTCTCTCTCTGTATGATTTAGGGTGGAATTATCATCCAGGAGTTTCAAGCATTGGCACTGTCATATATAATTCCAGTAATCCTGTTGAAAAGTGGGATTCTGCTTCAGCTATAATGGCGCAAAAGCTGAAAAATGACTCTCTTAGGGATAGAAGGCAAGATCGTTTTTCAGTAATAAAATGAGCTTTTTTTTTTATTTTAAAAGCTATTCAGTTAAGATGAGCATCTAAAAGTGAGGCATTATGCTTAAACTACTCAAACACTCCACTACAGCTTAGGAAGAAATGCATCACATAGGATGCGTGCACGCTGTTCAGACTAGAGTTCATACAGGATTAGGTCCGATTCATTCTTTTTCTGCTTATGATCAGCATTTTCTGCTGATATTTGCCTGATAAAGGTGCCTAGGCTTAGATCTTAGATTAGTTTAGCTAGACTTTCGCATGCTCCCATTTTCCTGAGAATTAGTTTGTACAAACAACTATATCTCTTCATGTACTGCATCTGCAGGCTCTGAAGAGTTTGTTCACCAGCCGAAGCACAGGGATTGGACGAAAAGGCCGCTGGCTGACCACAGAAGAGCTGGAGGCTTACCTGTATGCCCTGTCCCAGCCCGGAGCCCTCACCGCCTCGCTCAACTACTTCAGAAACGTCTTCAGGTGAGCAGCACCTGCACACGTATGCTCTGCATCAGCCCACTGGCTGCAGTCTTTTACTGCTAAAAAAGCTGAAAGAGCAATTAGTGTAAAATGCAAACACCTTTAGCTACACAGTCAGTTTCACACAGTTACTGCATTTAAAAATGTGTTGTGTAAGTAAGTGATACTTTTTTAATCCCACAAACGGGGAAATTCCACCTCCGCCTTTATCCATGAAGTGAAACATCACATACACTAATGAATACACATACACTAGGGGGCAGTGAGCACACTTGCCCAGAGCAGTGGGCAGCCCAATCCGCAGCACCCAGGGAGCAGTTGGGGATTAGGTGTCTTGCTCAAGGACACCTCAGTCATGTGCTGTCAGCTCTGGGGATCGAACCGCCAACCTTCCGGTCACAGGGCCAGTTCCCTAACCTCCGGCCCACGACTGGCCCCTGGAAACTGGAGGAAATTAGATGTGTTATGAATCATGAATACAATTATCACCCCACTTTTTATTCTAGTGTTTTTCTTTTCTTAGCAACACTATAAATGTAATAAAACTCCTCAACATGTTCACTGCTATTGATATCCTAATAGCAGCAGAAATTTGTGCTCACTCTGTACTCTTTTGTATTCTATTGTACTTTCCCCTTTTGGTTTTTAACCGCCTTAGTAATGTTAGAACACATGCTACGTTTATATAACAGGACCTTGCAATTGCAGTGTGTGGTCCAATAGCTGCCATTTGTGCTTGCATACTAGCATAAGACATGCTTCTGATCTTATTGTCCTGAAACTGAAACTAAGGAGAGTGCTGCCCTCTAGTGACCTAAAGGAGTACTGCTTGTAATTGAACCAGCAATGCAGTTTGTGGTTCTGTTCCAGCGGTTCTTGGTTCTCTGGCTTGCATGTTGTAGAGTTCTCTCTGCTCTAACATACCCTGTTCTCCTCAGGAAGGACTGAATTAGTTCCTTAGATGCATCAGGTATGTTGGGAGCAGGGAACTATAAAATGTACAGGACAGTGGTGCTACCAAACCAGGACTGAGAACCACCTTATCTCTGAAAGTTTGCTGTTGAAGACCACAGACCCGTGTGTATAAGTACTGCTTGTCTTAGTGAACATTGTTCAAATATGAACTGTCAGTAATGGTTTAACAAGCTTCTTGTTTAGTACAATGTGGCATAGAATCATATTTATTAAGTTAAGTGATACTTTTTTAGTCCCACAAACGGGGAAATTCCACCTCCGTGAAGTGAAACACCACATACACACTAGTGAATACACACACACTAGGGGGCAGCGAGCACACTTGCCCGGAGCGGTGGGCAGCCCTATCCACGGTGCCTGGGGAGCAATTGGGGTTAGGCGTCTTGCTCAAGGACACCTCAGTCATGGACTGTCAGCTCTGGGGATCGAACCAGCAACCTTCCGGTCACAGGGCCAGTTCCCTAACCTCCAGCCCACGACCCACAAGAGCAAGTTAGAACATTGACACCTTTAAACATGAGATGCAAATAAAATCACTGTGTTTACTGTAGATTTCTGCCCAATGTCAGATCTATACAGAAAAAAGGGATCTTGCTGATATCTCAGTTGTTCCCAAACAACAATGGGGGAAAATGGAAAGGCAAAGCAGATTTTTTTAAAGGGCAACTCCACCATTTTTCAAACTCTGCATAATTCGAACTCTTACATGTAAACAAAGTTATTCAGAGTAGTTTCATGTTCTTATAGAGCTTAGTGACTCTTTACAGTGGTGGTGCTGGGAAACAGGGTTTACATCTCTACAACGCAAATGTCACCGTTTTATTTATCAGCCAAAACCACAACATTTGTATTCTGAGTTTAATATGTAATGCTAATAAAGTTAGAATAGTGGTGAAAAGTCTTTTCTCAAAACTGTAGTACAACAATGTCTCAGGCATCAGGTAGCATATCCATAATGCTTCTGGTGATGAAGCTTTTAGAGGCATTAAATGTTTCATATGTCTGGGTTCTGTCACCACTACTGTGAACAATTCTGTCTTGTTCTGACTCAAAACGTTTCTCTAATATGAAGCATTTCACACCAAACCACTATGAATGACATGGTTTATATCTTAATGGTTTAATTACACCGACACTTAGAAAACCTGGTAAAATTCCCCTTGTAGTATCTTGCTGGAATTGTAAAAAAACACTCATGTTTATCTGCAGCCAAACTAAAAACTGGAATATGAACTAAGAGCCTTCTTAGCTTTGATGTTGTGAATGACTATTATGTTTATATGAGCCTGAAGTATTAATATAGTAATAGTATTATTATTAAAGTAGTAATACTATTTCTCTTAAGGAGTTTTAGGAGAATCACCATTAAGTCTCTTGAACCATCAAAAAGCATGATTAATCAAATTTGCCTCAGTTACAGTACATTACTGACACACAAACAAACAGAAGTTGATAATAAGACTCAGAAGACAGAAGTGTGTTTTCTTTTCGTGGACAGTGAGACGTTCACAGTGAGGATTATAGAGCCTTATGTCGAGGAAGCTGCAGTGTGAACATTGTGCATTGGTGTGCAGGCCGAGGCTGTGTTGGGAGCATGTGAGTGCTGCATGCTTGGCTGGTCCTCCATCTGCTCCTCGGAATGCCTTTGTCCATGTCTCAGCGCAGGACGAAGAGTGTGTGTGTGTGTGTGTTGAGGAAGGAGAGAGAATAGCAAAGGTGGCAGTAAGGAAACAGCATTGTAACTAATGCTAGTGGAAAATTCTACAAAAAAATCAAATTTACCCACTTTCACCGCCTTACCTTCAACTGTTCAAAATCACTTCATATTAAATTTACTCTCAGATATCACATTCATGATTTCAAGTATTTTGGCAACAACAAGATGTTAATTAAGGCTAAACAGCTGCACATCATTAAGCTGCTCTCTCATTCTGGATGACCTTTATGCAAATGAGCTGAGCAGTGACCAATCAGATTGTTGATATGTGGTGCGGTCACAAGGTGATATTTAACCCTAAAAGCAGAAGGAGCCAGAGATGATGGTTAATAAAACATTATTATTATTATTATTATGTTAGATGATTTTTTTAGAAGTTTAAAAACAGTTGGTGTGCAAATCTAATGTAACTGAGCAATAAACGCGTATGCTGTCACCTGTTAGCACTGCGCCAACTGCACGACTAAAGCATTACACATTTGCCTCAAACCATGTAGAGTTGTTAAGTAATCTCAAATGGACTTGTTTATGTCGTTTCTGATACTGTATCAACATACTGCTACAAAACGCAGCCTTCAGATTGGCTGCTACAGCTCTTTTCAGCTGTACTGTGTGCTTTGGTCCATTTACAGAAGGTGTCAGGCACTGTCAGGGTATTAAATTCAATTAAGTAACCCTTACTCCCAATTTCAGCTCCGCATTTGACCCATCCGTGCAGTGAAACACCGCATACACACTAGTGAACACCCACACACTAGGGGGCATTGAGCACACTTGCCCGGAGCTGTGGGCAGTGCTATCCACAGCGTCTGGGGAGCAGTCAAAAGAACAAAAGAATGAAGATTAGAGGGCATTTAAATGTTATTTGAAGTCACATACAGTAGTACTTTAACATTTGTTACTACATGGCAACTTATTCTTTACATACTATATACACATTCAGTGGACCTGCACGTCCATAATAAGACGGGACAGTATGTTTATTTATATTTTTGAGAGTTTGTCTCTGTTTTGTGGTTTTTTTTTTTTTGTTTTTTTTCCCCTCCTCAGTTTCCTCCCTCTCAGTCAGAGTGAAGTGCGCTCACCTGTGCTGCTTCTGTGGGGAGAGAGAGATGCTTTTCTGGAGCAGGACATGTCCGAAGCCTGCCGCCTCTACATCCGAAACCACTTCCGCCTCAACATTATCTCTGGAGCCAGCCACTGGCTGCAGCAGGACCAGCCTGATATCGTCAACACACTCATATGGACTTTCCTCAAGGAGGGAGAGGGACGCAAAAACTACAGGAACTGATTTTCTGAAGGGGGGCCTTCAGCCTGCAGAGGGGACCGGGGATATGCCTGTGAAAAAAAAAAACACAACCACAACAACAACAACAAGAAGCATTCAGTGGGCTATCTCACAGAGATTTCTCAGTTTGCCAGATAACCTAGCCAGAGGTCAAGCTTGTTTAAACTACAATACTTGATGACATTGGCATGATACATGATATGTTTATGCTTCGTTTTTTGGAGGTTTGTGAACAAGTTGGAAGGGACAAGATGCACCAGCAAAACAGTCGTGCCATGTTTTAAAGAGGCTGTGAAAAACTTTTGTCTTTGTTTATAATTGAATAATTCCTTGCTGTTGGAAAAAACCTCACATCTCCAGTTTTGGCCTTTTTTATTCTTTGACATGATTTGAAAAAGGCAGTTCCCCTTTATCTTGTGTCAAAAGGTGTCATGATGAACAGACCAACTAAAGCAGATCAAAATGACTTGGAAATAAATATTTCTCCATTTACTTCTGGAGAACTTAACTACTGAAAGTTAAGAATGTTCTTCCTTGTCCTGTAAAGTTTCCTTTTTGAAGATACGAGGTTTTGTTCCTACAGCAGCCGATTGAAAAATCCACCCATCCATCCATCCATCCATCCATCCATCCATTTTCTAAGCCGCTTCTCCCTCAGGGTTGCGGGGGGGTGCTGGAGCCTATCCCAGCGGCCATCGGGCGGACGATTGAAAAACGTAACTAGTTAAAGGGGAATTCCACCAATTTTTCAAAACTTTCTGCATAATTCAGTCATTGCATGGCTTACAAAATCAGTTAGAGGAGTTGATTTGGCTATGAAATGGTTCATTGTGGAGAAATTTGCTGAAGAGTTCTTTACAGTAGAGGTGATGGGAACCAGTGAACATATTCATGTCTTCTGTGTTGTTCTACATATAAGGATAAAAGTGTTAAATCTTTTAAAGTACTATTTTTCCTGTCCACCATGAATGGATTTAAGAAACTTATCTTAGGCCAAAACATTCTCAAAAGTATTGTAAAACAACATCAGGCAGTGTATTCATAACCATTTCATACAATAACTTTGTCACCTCCGCTGTGAACAATTCTGGCTCAGTAAGTTTATCTAGACTGCGCTTAGATTCATCTGAAGTCATATTACCCCCATATAACCCCTGAAGGGTTGTTTAAGTTATGACATTTTCATTAATTACTTTCATTCAGTTTTTCATTTTGGTTTTTCATTGCAGTTTAGTGTGTTATTTTTGAGAGTGCATTAATAGTTTTAGTTGTGCTTTTATTCTCTGAAATGTGACAGTTTTATGTTAGTCTTTGTTTAGTTTCAGTTTCAGTTTCAGTTTTATTTGTTAGAATTATGATGAATGCTGTGATAGCAGGTACTTGATCAGAGCTCAGTAGACTGAGCTGGGCTCCAGCTTTCCCTAAAGACAACCGAACACAGAAAAGTTCATCGTCCCCTTCCTCATTCATTTTACAGTTGAGTTTTTAGTTTGGTTATAGTTTTAGTTCATTATAATAACCCTGCCTGTATTACAATGGGGACTTTTCGGTTTTTGACAAGCCTCTACTTTTGGATGAAGTGATCTGGCTTACTGAGAAATCCTGCTTGGTGAAATGCCACCCTGGTTAACGCAAGCATCCTTTTGAATTTGACACATCTCAGATAACCTAACAAAACACAAGAACAAAGCCTAGAGGAGAAGCACATTCTAATAGAAGAGGCTAAATAGAGAGTAGCGCGTTTTGATCAATTTTTCTCCAGTTTGCACATGACATTCGCCTTAAAAGTCTGTTGGTGACAACATTTGTAAGTAAGTGTGTGGCAAAATCTCCTTGTGAGTGCGTTGTATTGTGTGGTGCCTTTTGACTTAAAATTGTACCATTTTGCGACATAAAAAGATGTGCCATGTCTGTGGAAGTTGAGCTGTGGGGTCGCTACTCTTTAATCCAGACAAATCTGCTGGGACTAGAATCCCTCTATTTCTCTTTCAGGTAGTGTTGTCTTTATGGATAAATATTGAAAATATTTGAAAATATTGTTCCTCTCCTTTTTTTGTATTTTTTGACAATACTTGGCGCAGAAATTTGAGAATGTCATTATTTTGATCCTCCTGTAAGATAAAAATGAAAGTGATGTTTAAATATTGTACTTTTTTGTATCTCTTCCTTACACGCTGCATATAAACAGGTCACTAAACCAGCTCTGCACCATTTTGGTTTTATAAGCAAATAAATGATAGCCAGAACACTGCTTGGATTTGCTTGTTTTTAGATCTATGCATAAAGCTGCACTATGTAAGATTTTATTGAGTCAGGAGAGAACAAACACTCTAAAATATGGGGTGCGTGTGCTGCTGTGAGTTCCTGTGAAGCCTGTAATAATCATTTAAAAGTCAGAACTGTTAGGTTGAATTTTGCAGGAGTTTTTCTGACCGAATTAAATGTCTTCAAGGTCCGGCTCGTTGTTTTGGTCTCAAATGTAAAATGAATTTTGCTAAATCACATTATACTGAAATGACGGTAGTAGATACTTTACTTGCATCTTCAGAAAAAGTTTTGATTGATTTCTCTTTGAATACTGTTCAGTGCACCGCAGTCATCAGATTCATCTGCTTGGGGGAGGGGATGCGAAGCACAACCCATGTTGCAAAATATTCTTCAGCATGTTGAATGCAATTACACATTTCCACCAGAGAGGTCTCCAAATCCCCAAAACAGTGGCATTAATTATGCTTTTTACATTTTGTATTATACAGACAGCAGATTTCTGTATGTCCAAAAATATCCAGACACTTCTTCTAATTAGTTACTTCAGCTACTTTAAGGTGCATAGAATTGAATGCATATGGGCTGAAGGTCATCATGCCAAGCATCTGCTCAAGGAGTAGAAAACTCTCCATCATTGTGCTGTGAAGCAGTGGAACTGTGTTCTCTGAAGTGAAGGAGCTCCATCCAATACCTTTGGGGTGAGTTGGGATGGCAAATGTGATCCACGACTGATGATCCAACATCAAGCTCACTAATTCTCTAATGGCTGAATGCAATCAAATCTTCACAGCCTTCCCAGATGACTCAATACTGTTACTACTGGAAAAAAGAGTCAGACTCCCTATTAATAATGTAATGAAAAAAGTATTGTTCTCCTTTGACTTCAGAAGAAACATTGAATGATCAGTTTTCACATTTTTTGGACACACACTGTATTTCGTTTTCACAGGGGTAAAAAAAATCTTTTGGGTCAGCATAACTTTTGAGCTTGTCATATTGGAGTGACCACACCATTCACATCACTGCCAAATGCTACGACAGTGTTTAAAGTGCCGTGGCAGCAAGTGTTTATTTGTGCTGATCTGACCCCAAAATGTTGAGTCAGTCATACAGAAATTAGTGGACAAAAAGATCGCAGAGGTGAAGCATCGCTCCAACAGCAGCCTCACAAACACTGTAGGATCTCTATAGGAATTCATGTAAGCTTCTACAATCTGTGGACGCGGTTCTGGACTTAACCCATTAAATTCGAAGGGTCTGCTTGAGACCTGCACTTCAATTCCGCGCTCTTATAACTACATTACTTACACATCAGGTTTATAGTTACTTGCTTTTCTTGTTTCTTAAGGTTAGTTACTGAATACTAGGCCATCCCAGGACAATTTAATGCTCAAATGTTGCTCTTTGATGTTTGGAGGCCTAATGATTGTCCAAAAATTCCTCAAGAACAATCCATAAAGAGACATGAGACACAGGAGAGATGAAGGAGAGATGAGAGTTTAGTACCATGAGTGTTAATATCTTGGCAACTCTGAGCACATGAAGATATTTGAGATTTCTTGGCTCTTTTGCACAGGAGAAAAGCCCCAGTCTACAGCCCCTTACCACCAATTTTTCAGTTTCAATTTCTGCATAATTCAGTCTCTGAAATGTAAAAGGTAAAAGGTGGTTTGATCAGAAATTGCAGAGAAATTTGCTGACTTTGATTTCTTTGCAACATTGATAGTGTTAAAACAATATTAAATTGTAGAAAATGTAGAAATTAGTTTTTTTGGGGACAATTCTGCCTTTAAACGCCCTGCATGAGCCTCTCTGCGATGACTGGGTTTAAAACATAAACATTACACCTCCACTTTATTTCAAAACCAGCATAAAACATTTTCAGGCAGTATCAGGCTGTGTACTCATAAGGGAGCGAGCTTTTAGAGACATTAAACTCTTTAAGCGTCTGGTACCTATCACCACCACTGTGAGCAAGTCTGACTGAGTAAGCTTCTCTAGAAAGGAGCAACTGACATTAACCCACTCTAAATGACTTTATTTACATCTTAACCAATTGATTATGCAGAAAGTTTGCGAAATCAGTGGAATTTGCTTTTAAGCTAGGGTCTCACCATTTCACCTCGTTGTCTAGGAAAAACAGTCATGCTAAAGTGCAGCCTCCACATGGCAGGGTTAGGCCCAACATACGCCCCTACCACTTAGCCCTTACACCTCTCTTTCACGCGCTCACGTCTAGGGGCAGGGTGTCCTGATTTCTGTTGTGATAGAGGGGTGGGTGAAGTGTTAGGGCTACATGACCCTCCAAATGGTTTTTCGAACAGTTTTTCAAAGGCAGACTTCAAATAAAGTGTTGAAAAACTGGCAAAACGTGAACATGTTCACCATTAACATTGTTTGATAACCACTGTATTGTTTTAGTTTGTCATTTCAATGCATTATGGCCCTTGATTTCATAACAAGCATAAATAAATCACTAGTAGTGTGAGGATGCCTTGGTAGCTATTTAGCTAAATTTCCTGCTGTACTTTGAATGGTGCACTTTGAAAAAGAAGCTGGTGAAGAGCTAACTTCAGTTTCATCAGCAAAGAATTAGAGGTGGGCGATAATAAATAATTGTTGTACCCCCCCCCCACAGCAGGGGGACCAGCAGTGAGGTTGCTGAATTTAGGAGGTTCCCTCATCTGCTGTCAGTGCAGACTGGCAGGGTATTAGCTCCACTAGCAGCCTGTTAATGTAGTAATGTTCTTTTTTATTTGAGGGTTGTCCCATTTCATAGGGAAGATTTCAACCACTAAACCTTGTAACTCAGTTACCCCTTTTAACTCAGTTCCAAGAGGCAAGGTGACACTTGAAATCAAGGGGTAGGAATAAGAATAAGAAATGGGATTGGCCTTAGTTTCCGTGCAGTCTTACAGCTAAGCCACGCAAAGTAAACAAAAATATCCTCCCATATAAATTCTACACAGTGATGCACATCAGATACATCAGATACGTAAAATAAATGTTATGGAAATAAACTATTTCATTTACATCATGATGACATTTGCTGTTCTACTTTATGCCACATTTGTCAAAGTCATGTTTGTTTTGATGCATGTATTGTTAGGTATTTAGGTTGGGAAGCTTGTCTGGTTCAAATAGCATAGAACTGTACTGAGTCTTTGTGGGTTGCATCGATTTACTATTTTAACCAAACATGTCAGACATGTCCGATGGGGAGGAGACCCCGTGGAAGACCCAGGACACGTTGGAGGGATTATATCTCTCGACTGTCTTGGGAACGCCTCAGCATCCCTCCGGAAGAGCTGGAGGAGGTGGTGGAGGAGAGGGAGACCTGGGCCTCTTTGCTTAGGCTGCTGCCCCCGCGACCCGGATTTGGATACGCGGTAGAGGATGGATGGATGGATGGATGGATGGATGGATGGATGGATGGATGGATGGATGGATGGATGGATGGATGGTGTCTGTTACCATTAACCCCAGATATCGGGTCAGTTGTAACATTTGCACTGAGATTAAGATTATTATTTTTTTATACAAGCAATGAACACTTCTATTAAACATGCTTTATCTTAAAAGGTTAGTTACAGGGCTGCTTTAAAATTTTAAACTAACTAAACTTCTAATAGAACTTCCAGTAGAACAAGAACCTGTGACTTACAATTTGATCTTCAGTAAACAAAAAGTTTCAAGACTATTTAAGTTAAATCACCTTTTTATACTGAGAAACACATCGATTGTTTGTATATGAAAAACAACCTTAATCTCAAATACTTGCAATTTATATGAATATTTGTGTTGCCCTGCTGTGTTGCCCCTGGATTTATATATTTACAGGATATCACAGGAATGAAGGGCTAGGAAAATGAAGTGGAGCGCAGGTTGGACTATGTCATTAATATATCATCCAAAAAAAACAGGGATTTCCATTTTTTTCTACATAATTTCAACACAACAGCTCCTTTTATATTGTGTGAACATTTCATGAAGAACGAACCAATAGAAATATTCCAAAATCTAAATTATTTATATCAACCTACGATAAAAGTATAAAGAACTTTTTGCTTCACTTCTAAAGTTACTTTAGAGATACTTCTTTTTTGTGGACAGCATCAATATTTAAACTTAAACTACCAGCGAGTTTTGTGCATAATTTAAGCAATCCTTCTCCCAATCAGGCCTTGGTGTATTTGAGGCTTGGGGTCATCTCCATGCCCACTTTTGACGCCAGGCCTGCAGTAACGTTGTAATAACTGTAGAATCTTCCACTACTAGCTTCAAACCAGGATTGTTAAGTATTCTCAAACAGACTTGCTTGTGTGGTTTCGGGCTCTGTATGACACACTGTAATCTATGAATATAGCAGCAGTGGCAGCCACCTTAAATCATTTTAACTGAACTTTAACTTAAGAACTGAGGAACTGAACTGAAGTCATTTTAATTAGAATTAAAATTTCAAAAATGTGCTCCACCACCCATAGTATAAGGAAACTAAGTTTCAAAAAAACAGCATATTTTGAATATATTGTTTGGATTTCATGAATGAATTCATTCACTGATTTCACTGACCTACAGAGCCTAGACTGCGTTTTGAATCAGAACAGGGCTCATTTTCATACATCCAGTCTTAAAGGCACAGTAGCAAAAAGAGCCTGTTTAATCCAAAGGCATAGACAGGGATTGGAAAAAGCTCGTGTAAAACGAATTATGAATTTTATGCATAAAACTACACAAGTGGACCTCAGAGGGGGAAGAATAACACAAAAACACAGGACTGGTTTGGCCCTTTAAAGCCTGAAAATGACCTAACGCGGGGCAGGTCTGTCCAGGCTGCAGTTAATACCTTTGACCAGTAGATGGCAACACTCTCCATCCAACTCCCGCTGTGCTGGAAGACACAAATTTCCGGGCCGCTCATGTTCATGTTCATGTGTGGATTCCAGTGGTTTTGTAGAGCGCTGCGTAAAAGGGAGCAGAGAACTGAGAGAATTAGCAGCGTAAAGATGCTGCTCAGCCTGCTCAGCCGCTGAATGGCTGCTGAACTGCAGGAGCGGGTCTCCAGGCATGAGGACAGCCCGCTCCGAGCGGAGGAAGGCGCCGCCTCTTCGCCCAGGTGCGGTGCAGCTCGGCGCTTTGTGTGTAGACGCTTCACAGACGAGGAGCGGATTTAATGTCGCTGTGGCTTTTTCAGCGTAGCTTCACGGACTGGAGCCGTTGGTGTCTTAGCTCGTGAGGTCGCTGACCCGGGTGTAGTAGCGCTGAGTGTGTTTACTACACGCCCCGGTGTGGCTGTTGTGTTTAGGGAGCCGAGCCCTCGGCAGCGGCGCTTCCCCAGAGGTAGTTAAGGTTGCTAAGCGGTGTTTTCAGGTTTGTTTTGAGCTGCAGCCTGTCGGCCGTGCTGCTCCCCGGGCTTCTGCGCTCTTTATACCCCGTTTTCCTTCTGGCGTCAGGTCAGGACAGCTCGCCTCCATCCAGCGCGCGGTTCCGTCGAGCCTCACGCAGGTTCTCATTCAGTTTGGTCGGAGTGACTCGGAGTGATTTAGAGAAGCGGGGGGTAAACGGAGGGGCGTTTCGGGGAGTTCAAGGTGACAGAAGCTAAGAACTAGGAATGGAAACGGAGACACGACGCTGTAAGTTCAGTTTCATTTTCTAAGGTCAGTTAAAGAGTCGCTGTTCCGGATATTTATATCATATAACCAGCCAGGGAGCTGCGGCTGACCCGTCCAGCCAGGGAGCTGCGGCTGACCCGTCCAGCCAGCTTCTGTTTGCGTTAAAGAGCCCATGCTCTGCTTTTTTACTTTTCCCTTCTGCAGGCTGTCTAACACGTTCGTGTAGGTCTGTGTACTAAAACAGTCATCATTCACTTTTGCATGATTGCTTTATCTTTTTTCCCCGACTCTATCCCTCAGAATTAAACACGTGTTTGGTAATATAGCCTTTGTAAATGAGCTGTTTTCGGATTTCTGCCATATGGGCTCTTTAAGAAACTGTCAACAGTTATTAAACTGCTGTGCTGAACCAGTGGGTGCGAGGGGGGCATGAAAAGACATTGAAAACCATTGGGATGAGTTGGAGTGACATTTGTGATCAAGAAATGATCATCCAGCATCAGTACCTGACCTCACCAATGCCTTTGTGTTAATGCAATCAAATCCTCACAGCAGTGATGTTCCAGTATGCCTGCCTAGAAGACTAGAGGCTGTTACCACAGCCAAGCGACGACAAAGCCCTGTTATTACACTGATGCCCACAGACAGTTTGGGCATTGGATAGAATGAAATTGTAGCATTTATAATCGATAGAACTGCATCACTCGGAGACGGTATCCTGACAAGCTTCTGAATTGAGAAGTATTTGCGAATAAAAGCGTGTAAGACTTGCAAGCTAATTGTTTTTCTGTTTCCCAACAGAGCTGCAGAAAGTCTGTAGACATCCCCACTGAATGCTGACAGGGCAGTGATAGGCTGTGATAGGCAGCTCTGCTGCATCTGTCATTCTGCTATGCTCTCCACGGAGGTGGCCCGGGAATTCCAGGCAAAAGAGCGCAAATGCAAGAATAATCTGAGGAAGTGCCTGGCCAGCGCTCTTTCTGGAGACCTACACAGGTAACTGTTGTGTGGAGCAGTCATTCACCTTGAGGGTTGCCTTTAAGGTTATTCTGGTAAAAAGAAACATCCACAATTAAAACGTCTAGTGAAAGTTTCTGAAGCGTGTTACACTCCTTGCATCATACTCTGGTGCACTGAGTGTAACACGCTTCAGAAAATTTCACTAGACGTTCTAATTGTGGATTTTTTTTCCATACATGCACTACATTTGAATCATAAATGTTGGAAAACAAGATATGCTGGATGTAGTTTTTGTAACTGTAAAATAAAATAACACGCACGATGGTGCTCTTTGTCTGATTTGGTTATTAATCTTATTTCAGATTACAGCAATAATCTGAAATAATTATGCAGTACAGTTGTTTTTTATTCAGTAAGTATAAATAAGCTGTAATGTATATCCTCTACAGAGAAAACACTTCTTCACATTTAATGCACAATTTCTGTTTATTTACTGAGTTTAACTTCCAACAGCCTCCATAAATCTTGGCACCCATGGCAGTAAAATAGACTGTAAAAACATTCTTTATTGCTCGCTCGTTTGATCCTTCATTCAAAATATCGATAAAATTCTAACCTTAGAAGATCTTTGAAGTACAGTGATTGGAAGAAGGGAAAAACAGGCGTTGTGCAGGCTCACTTTGCACAGATAACAGCACATGTGGCAAGGGATCTGAGACCATTCCTCCACGCAGAATCTTTCCAGATCCATCAGGTTCTGCAGTCTGCACTTGTGGACTCTCCTCTTCATTGCACATTTTTCTGTGGGGTTTAGGTCAGTTGGTTCTGTGGTCAGTGAACCATCTTTATGCTGATTTTTGGGGTGTGCTTTGTCCTGCTAGAAGATCCTATCATGGCCCAGTTTCCTGGATGAGGCAGTCAGGTTTTGATGCGCTGGTACTCGATGGACTCCATGATACCATGTACCTGAACAAGCTGTACAGGGCTCTTGGAAGAAAACTAGTCCTACAACATCACAGATCTACCACCTAATGTCAAGAACCAACTAACTCAAGTAGGCAGTTAGTTGGTGTGGCCATCAGACACTTGAGAAACAACTGGTGGTTATGTAGGTGCCTTCTTATTGTAGTTTCAAACCACCCTCCTCACTCTGCGTGGGGTCAATAGACATAGATCCTCTTTTAGGCCAATTTATAACATCCCCAGTCGTTTTAAACTTCTTAATTGTTGATCTGCTGATGGAAATGGCCATCTTAAACTATTTAGCTGTTTTCTTGTAGCAGTGTCCTGATTTATGCAGCTGAACCACCTTTTGTAGTGCAGCATTGCTGTATTCGTTGGTCTTTTGTATGGTGTTGAAAGAGTTTGAGTTGTGTGTTACCCCATAGTTATTTCCCATTATTGTAGGAAGTTCTGGCTGATCATGTAAGTGTTCCCAATTGCTCAGGTGAACTTTGAGTGGGAATAACAACAAATGTGAAAATAGAAAAATATTTGTTTAATGTCAAAGTAATAATAAGTAAAAAGTAAATATGTCATAAATGGTTTTTACAGCCTGTTTTGCTCACGTTTACCAGGGTGCCAGTATTTATGGAGGACAATATATGGGGGTGGGGGCAATACATAAAAATTGTGCACTTAAATTTGCAGAAAATACCATAGGTAGCTTGTAGCTCTAGCTCTGTAGAAGATATGCTGGCTTGTTTTCACTGGGGGAATCAACAAAACATTTAGCAGAAATGAAAGTTTTATTCCAAAACGCTGTAAACCATTTGTAACAACTTTGAATATAATGAGTTTTTAAAAACAACAGCTGATGTATAATGGCAAACATTTTTATTCCTTTCATAAAGGTGGTTTTAATCGTAACACAGCATTGATATTTCTTGTATGTGTACAGCTCCCTTCTAAAAACGTATGTCGTAGGGGAGTTAAGACTCTTCTTAAAAGTTAGACTTGAAAACTGTGATGTTTTTTGGGAACAATTTATATAAATACACAGCGAACGATGAACCAAATCCCCCTTCCTGCCACTGCAGCACTAGTAAAAGCACACTGAGGAAAAGTTCAAATAAAGCTATAGAGAGGAACAAAAATTGTGCTTTGCTCTTTAATTGTGACTTCCAGAGCATGTATAATGAGTCTAACTTTGAACGCAAGGCTGCTCGCGCTGAAGCTCCTCCTGACCCACTTCTTTGTTGCTGTGGAGCAGAGCTAACAAGAAGCAGCGGTCACCTCGTTGCTCTAAATGCCCAGGGCAGAGCAGGATATTGGGTCACCCAGATCAGTCAGTGAGGACGTGAAGGATGATGATGGTTATATGGAGCGGACACAAAGACAGATCAGGCCTCAGTTTATGTGGAGTTAAAATTAGGATTTTAAGTGTGATTTTCTCAGTCTCTACCAAACAATTAACAAAGGTGCTGTAATCTGTGGGCAAGGGAGGTACTTCAGCATCCTGCTCAGTGGAATAAATATTGTGTCAATACTAAATATAATGTGTGTGTGTGTGTGTGTGTGTGTGTGTGTGTGTAAACATTATATATATATGTTACACACACACATAAATATATATGCACACACACATTATATATGTTGAAAACTGTTGCACTAAATAGAGATCAGATTTCTATATCTCATATCTCTATATGCCTCATTAGTCTAGTACAGTATCAAAATACAATAGAACAAAGTACATAGTGCTGTATGAAAATCACAATGTAATTGACAGAGAATATGACCATTTTTAATAGTCATGATATTTTTAAAATTACACTACACTAATTCACATTGAAATTATTTCTGTTTCTATTATAGTAAAGGCCCCATGTAATGAGACACATTATTTTCTTGAAATAAAAACACCTGAATCAAAAGGTGTATTTCAGCTCAGACTGCCTTTCAAATGAGGCAGATTAAAAGGATAAAATGGTCATATAAAAGTAAATTATTGTTGTTTTGGTGAAGAACCACATAAACATTTTGCATGACTTGTAAAACACAAGAAAAATATTTAATGTGGACTCTTTTGAACGGACATATTAACCACCATTTGAAAGCTGGGAATCCAGGAAGGCACAACTGGCATTAATCTCTCTGAATGGGTGGGAAGGCCCTCCCTCTCCTCATCACTCAGCACAGTGCACAGTGATCAGCGTTAAGGCAGTTATTTGGTGGGGGAAAATGTAATTGTGATTTATTGCACCAGTATTGTGACTGTGACCTGCATTGTAATTACTTTAGGTAAATGAAGGTCCAGGTCTGTGTTTTTGGCCGAGAAGACCAAAATATACAGCTTTTTTTGGCTTCAGGCTTCAGTGGTGAATGTAGTGTGCTAGACAGAGACTTAGAAGTGGTTGTGTTGTCATGTACATATTTCTGAGTATTTAGTTGCTTCTGATTGAGCTGTCTGCTCAACAAGCAGTTCAGAAGCGCTGTGTTATTAGGTAAAAATTGCAGGTTTTGAAAATTGAAAACTTTCACCTCCAAATGTGTTGAGCTTGCCAGTGATGCGTTTTCAGCAGTCAGAAAAGATGTGATGGTTCGTCACATGCCTGCATGTGCTGGCCTTCACCCTACTAGGGTGGTAGCATCTGTTGACGGTGAGGATCTAGTGTGTGGGAATTGAGCATGGGGAAATTGAATGTTTAAAAATCAATAAAGAAGGAATAACCTCTGTTTAGTGTAGTAGTGTTTAGATTATAACCGTTTCAGCTTGCATTTTCTTAGCATGTGCTCTGCGTGGAGATTCTAGCAGCAGGCTGATTGCTTCAACACTAATGGTGTGCACTTATCAGAATTATTACAGTCTGTAATAATTTGATTTATGATTTATCATTAGGTTTCAAACTGCAGGATACAGTTAAAAGTGGTTATTGTCCCTAGCGGTAATTTCATAAACAAGATATCTGAAGAGTTGTCATGTTGACTTCTGATTTTAGTACTTATGGTACTAGCCACTAGCTCATTATAAACCCAGAACCTTTTTAGCCATACCCGAATGCCATTGCTGACTGTGTGGGATATGTTCACAGGCTGCTGCAGGAGGAGCTGGAGGTGGATGTTACTCTGTGCGTGGGTTCAGGGCTCCGGCTCCAGGCCCACAGGGCTGTCCTCCTTGCCCGGGCACCACATCTCCTCCAGGGAGCCGCACCAACTGCTTCAGTCATCCACCTACAGGGCATTGAGCCCACGGCTCTGAATGAGCTCATCCGGTATGTGCTCTGCCTGGGTTTACTTGTGCTGTAGGGCTGCACAGTTTACATTGCTACGTATTGCAATTATGATGTACATCTAATATATTAAACATATATTGGTGAATCAGTCAATACTGCTGTGGTGCGGTGTTGGATTACATCAGCATCAAGTGATTTGCATATTGATCAGTATCACACGAGCCAGTATCTTAATAACAATTCCCAAATGATATTGTGCATCACTATTGTACTATATACTTTGAGTGATGTCAGCCACATTTTTCAATGTGATCATATTCAGCATGTGATTTTTTTTTTATCATATTAATAACAATACTATAAATAATAAATAAATAATAAATAAAGCTATAAAATTGTAAAATGAAAAAAAAAAAGAAACACAAGATGAAAAAATGAGTCAAATAAAATTTAAATGCTTTATGGCAGTTTGCAGTACATGAAAGCTTTGGTACCCAAAACAGCTGCCAAATGTGTTCCGCTTGCTGACCTTCAGATTTCCATAGAGAAATGGCCTGACTTTCTCTCCCTGTATGACCCCTCTGTCTCTGCACCTTATGACGGCTCAGTTCTCAGTTAGGGCTTATGTAACCATCCAGGTTTGGCAACAAAAACAACACCTGTTCTATACCCTTCTTCTCTGTAGGTGTTGGTTTATTTTAATGTATGTTTATTCTAATGGGGAATTAATTTAGACCAAAACACAAACCAGCAGAAGTATCACAGGGGCTGCAAAAATTTTGTAGCTCATTAAAACAGGCAGGGACATTTATTTGAAAGTGCAAATTTAATCCATACCACTTTGGTGTTCATAAATAGAAAGAGAGATTTTACTGTAGTTTGTTGTAAACACATTACAGTCATGTTTAGTGAAAAGACAAAATATCTTTGGGGAAAAACTAAAACATTTGTCCTGTTCACACAGATTGTAAATTGATTGTAACTATAAAGAATCTGGTCCTTGACTTACTGTATAATGAACCATGTAGTTGTGTCACTATAGCACTGGACTTTGTGCATTAAGGAAATTGCTGAGAAATTCAATAATATATTATTAGAATTGGAGTTGCAGTACCGTTGAATGCCTGACAGATGGTGCCATATGTCAGTAGTAGTCTTTGTTGTTTTCCCTGTCTTTCCCTGTCTTTCCCTGAAATTGGATATATTCTCCTCAAGCATGATCTCTTGGTGAGAGGGATTTGCCATTAACTCATCAAAGGTCTTATGAAGTGAGAGAAATCATGGTACTGTGGTAAAGATAATGCTTTATTTCTCTGTTTTTGGGTACATAGATGTCCTCTTTCCTTGTTTTCACCTTTAAATTCTTTAGTGTGGTGTTCCAGTTACAGCTTTGCGTGCCGTACCTGGAACACCGTACTTAGTGGCCCCAAACACTCCCCAAGATAAATACACCTTCAAGATGCTCCATGGCATTATTATATAGCAAAGATCTTAACAGATGGGTCTCGGAGCAGCAGTTACAGTTCATATTTTTATAGTAACATTTAGTAGGTCATTTCTTGTGTGTGTGTGTGTGTGTTTTGTTTTTTTTGCCTGAGAAGTTGTTCACTTCTCTTTTGTGAACTTAAACTATATAATCATTTATCATAAATACATTACAGCTGAGTAGGCCTAAATGATGGGTATTGCGAGTACATTTAGAAGACCGAACAACTGCATTAATCATAAACTAGGCATATTTACTGTGCACTCTTAGTGAAAAGGGCTTGTAAACTAAACCTTGTGATTTGTGTTATGCATGTTGAAAATGCATTCAAGTATTGTGATGTTACACTTTTGCCACATCACTCATCCATAGTATATTGATTATGGAATATTGATTGTAAAATATTATAACTGCTTTTCATGATCATCTCATGGTGTTGATGTCTGGGGTGGTCAGATTCATAAATTTGAATTAGTCGCTCAGTATGTAGCTATCTCTTGTATTTCTCATCTAGACAAAGTCAGAGGGCTGCATGGTTTTACAATGAATCTCAGATTTAGGAACAGATCGACTACCCTACACTACCCTACACTACCCTACAGTGTTGCTGTCTAAGGTTAACCTTGCTAATGAGTTTAATGTTCCTGGCTGAATAGGAGAGTGTACACAGAGGATAAGTGCCTGGGGAGAGTGACCAGTGGCTCTGCCGGACTGGACGGCCATTCTGCGCTGCTGAATGGCACAGCAGTCGAGGCAGAGGATGTGGAGCTTCATGTTAGTTCAAGTGCAGGTGAGAGAGAGATTTCCCAGTTTCTGTGAAATTGAGTAATGCAGACTTGCTGATGTCTATTAGACATGATCACTATCAGACTAAGCACTGGAGCTCTTTGAAAGGGGCTAATTTCATGTCACTCTATATTTGAAAACTTGTATCTCCAAAATTGTAACTTCACAGGAGGAGGAAAGAAACTTTTTTTTACAAAAAATACTGACAAAATTGGTAATAATATAAGAATTATTTTAACAAGTTGAAATTTAGAGTTTAGGCTTTGGACAGTCACCTTTCAATAAAAAGTACCCTATAAATGATGATTTTATCTTGTATATTTAGCTTATTACTGTCTCAGTTAATGTGTTGGGTTTAAATAGGTCATGACAGTCCTTATACATGTCTAAGGTCTGAAGGTCATTTGTTTTTTATTGAATTTTTTATTTTTATTTTTTACTGTAGGACTGCTGCTTGAATGAAATCGGTGGAATGGTCTATATGGTGAAGATAATAATAAAATGGGCAGCGTGTTTGATAGTTTTATTTGCTGCTACTTGCCTGTGGAGAATGATCTGTATAAGAAATCTGCTGAAAACGTCCATCCTTGCTCTAATCTCTGAGCTTTTAGTTTTTTCTTCTAATTAATGATAATGAGCTAACCCCCCCCCCCTCCTTTATTTCAGATTCTGTGCATTTAGAGCCAGCCTCTGGCTTTGGCGCTGACCTTTTGGCTCTGTATGAAAGAGGTGAAGCCTCTGATATTAGCATCCAGGTGGGAGAGCGAGTCTTCTCTGCTCACAGGTAATGTCACAACTGTTTATTTTTACAATGTGATTCAGGCCTCACTAGCTGTTCTCTCTGTAAGTGATGGCAGCCCAGGATTCGGCTCTGCAGAGGTTACCGCCGTTATGGCCATTGTGTCACTATGGCAACAGTGTTTTTCTCAGAGCACCTCCCTTGCCTCCTCTGTGCTCCAGAGCTCTTTAGCTGTACAGAGGTACAAGGGCCTCACTCTGTGGTAGTGGTGTGAGGATGTGGTAGGGCTGGACAGTAAAATCAAAAATCCTAATATCGTCTCTATAATTTGATGATAAATATTATACGCATCTGCTCATGCTCAGTTATTTGTTTATTTTTTTTGTTGCTCTGCTTTACATCTGACTTAAAAAAAAAAAACCTCCTTTTAACACTGCAAACTTTTGTACTGTGGAATCATATTGAAAGGTAATTCCTTTAAAAAAATTCACAAACAGTTTGTTTCACTTTGACATATTTCAAACCAGTTTGTAATGTTTCATTTATTGCATTCTAGAAGACCAGATTGTTTAGGCAATGATGGGCTAAAATTTTATCAACAATTATTCATTTAAATTGAATTTATAGAGTAAGTGTTGCATTCGTCTGTAATGCTAATCCAGGTGGATTTAGTCCCACTTTCTTCTTTTGTTATGCATGTTGATGTATCAGCATTGAAATCAACATCAGACATGTACATAAAAATGCTGGATCTCTGCATTGGCTCACAGTTTAACGGCGCATGCCTTCTAAAATCGCCCGCTAGTTGACTCTGCTGGTTTGTGGTGTTGTGATTGAATGGCTAATTTTTCTCCTTGCATGTCTTGTGATTAATAGGCATACATTACCACCTAGTGATGGAGCACCTGTTCAAAGTTAAAACCTTTGCTGCTGGTACAAGATGAATGAATTAAATGAATGAATTTATTTGGATGATTTAGGTATTTACAGCACTGTCCCACAGTCCTTACGCACATTAAATTTACAGAGGATGAAAAACACAACAAAGCACTACAGTGTCCTTTGGGGTCTTCATAAAATACTGTTTGCCTGAACAATATACATAGACAGTAATGCCATAATCATTTTACTGAAGATATTTTAAGTATGTATAATTGATATTGAACAATCTATTCATTATTGTTTCGTAGCCCAGGGTGTGGACAGTTAATACAGCTGCAGTCCTGATCTGTATTTCGGCCCTGTGGCGACTGCTGCAGACGTGCGACAGCAGAGTTAGCACACACACCCACACCTCACTGCCACAGCTTATCTCTGTCTGATCTCCCCCTCACTTTCATCACCCATCCACACCCCCCCCCCCCCTTCTGTGAGAGGAAGAGGAGAGGAAGGGCAGTATCTTCCTCCCTCTCTCGCGCACACACACACACACACACACACACACACACACACACAGCCGTGCCAATCAGGTGCAGTGTTTCTGTCCTCTGAAAGAAAGATGTGCAGAATGTTAATTAAACAGTGGAATTTAAATTTCATTTAAAGTGTCTCAATGTGAGCGCTATGCTGTTGGCCTTAAACCACAGGTCCTGTCAAAGGTACTCGGTGCTTCTCCAAAGCCCAAATATAATCATTTACCCAATTTTGGTGTCTTAAATTTGCTTCTTTACTTTTGTGCTGAAGCTACAAGGTTAATGTAGCTAATAGAAGGGTAGTAATAGAAGGCTATACTCCTCCAATGAACATCATGTAAATTGCATGACTAAATCATCACACCCTTGCTTTAGTCTCAGATAGACTGTGTGTCTTTTATTTGAAGCCTTAACAGCTAAATATAAAATAAGAAATAGTACTGTGTTAAATCTTTGCCTTTATTTCAGTTTCCATTCTTTTTGAGAGACTTGCTTTCAGTTTTTCTAAGAAGTCTGCAGGAATATATATCCACACCTCAGAAGTTCAGTCTTAAAAGTTGGGTTCATTTTCTGTTTCTTACAGTCCAACAAGATTGCAAGATTGGAGCTTGATTTTCTCCTGTGTCTTAAAGATAAAAGCTTGTACTGTTTGTCTGATGGGGATATCTTTTTTTTTTTTTTTTTTTTTTTTAATCTGATTTTGATGGTGCATCAGGTTTTGCGCAGCTGTTAGGAGTCTTTTCCCTACATCTTTTAATCTTTTTTTTTAACCTACAGTTTTTTACCTACACTCCTTTATAATCTTGTACGTAATCTTTGAACTTAATATATTGTGCCTAATGGTCATTTTAATAAGAAATTGGATAAATGAAGGGTGATCTCTGACTTTCCCATTTGGCTAAAAACAGCAGTAGCAGCAATGTTTTAAGACTCCGTTTTGTCTGTACTGTATCAGCATAGTGGAGTTTCGAGTTATGTTTCTAATTGATTGTCTGTTGGCTTTGTTTATTCATACTCTGGCATTGTAAAATTCTGCAGAATATTCTGGATACATGTGATTGCAAATCAAAAGGAAACCGTGCCATACTGGAGTCTATAGAGTGTCAGTCTAGTTAGAAAAATTCCCCCCAGGCGTCATTTGCAGTCAGCCAGCTGGAGCTGTCCAGTGCTGAAATACTGACACAAGGTAGTTTTGTTTTTTTTTTATCTCCGGCCTTCTTCTGTTTTCTGTTTTGAGATCTGTAATTTACTGTGAGTGCACTTTAGAAATGAGAGACAGACTTAGGGAAAAGTGGTCTATTTTTAGACCGCGTGAGACAAAGAAGGTGGGGGATTGCGGGAAGGTGGGGGTATTGAGGGAGCGTGGGGGAGAGATGAGATAGAAGTACAAAGTCAGACCATCTTTAAAGGAGTACTTTGCTGTTTTTCAACCTTATCTATTTCTGCTGCATATGTAGCACATAATCAATTACAGCATATAAACTCCCTTTATGTATAAGGGTGATTCCACATTTGGGTACCACTAATGTAACATTTATTTGTAACCATTTGTGTTGTCAGTAAAGGTGAAAGACCGTTTTGGGGGTTCTTGGTCTCTCCCCTTGAGCCTGGTCTTGTATGACTGGAAATAACTGCCTGGGGGTGTTGCCAAAATGACTGCCAAGTGGGCACACTTTCCTATAGGAAAGAAATTTTGTAAAGTATAGATATTTTTCCTGAGATCGGTTAACATTTTTAAATGGCTACATTTGCTTTCTTTTTAGGTTCACTGTTAAAAATGGCTTAATTCTTTTAATGTTACAAAGGTTAAATATCATCCCAGTCGTGAAATCACCCAGTGAATTATAGAAAATTCCTTGGCTCGAAGGCATTTCTAGTGGAAGGCAGAGAAAATGTGTTTGTGTTAAAGATGCGCACGGGTGCTGGAGTACTTGGTTAATTGTTTGTATTTGAGTACTGAAGTCACTGTTCAGGTGTTTGTTACATTTCATCATGGGAAGATTACATCATGCTTTCTTACTCAGTGAGGGCATTTCTAGTGACGTATTGATAAGGATGAGAGGGCAGAGAGAGTGAGGTTTTATCGCTAACTATGCTTTAGAGTGTTGTCTCGGTCCAGAAACATTAAAAAAATAGATATTTTTCTGACAAGCAGATTTTTTTTCTTTCTATCCCTGCAGTTGACTGATTATCCATTCCCGATGTTTCCAATGGATACTCAATTAGCCTGTTGCCTTCTGTTATAATGGTATGCAGCAGTTAAAGATTAGGTTGAAAAATGCCAGAGTGTTCCTTTAAAAGACTGTCAGGGAGAAGATGAAACAAATTGGCTTTTGTTTTCATCCTTGTTTTAATGTATTCTGGAAGTGGACTGTGAGAGACATGCTTAGCTCCTTCTCCTCAGCTAAATTGGTCTGTCAGTCACTAACACACACACACACACACACATACAGTCATAAGCTCATGCTCTACGGTCACTCCAGGGTCTGATTTACAAACATCAAGCACGTCAGCCAGGATGATGCACTAGTGTGAGTGTGGTGGATGAAGCTGACCTTTTTGTCCCTGCGTGTGTGTCTGTGTCTGTCTCTCTCTTCTCAGGGCTATTCTTTGTGCCCGGTCTCAGTATTTCCGAGCGATGCTGTGTGGCAGTTGGATGGAGAGCTCGCGTCAGTGCATCACGCTGCAGGGGTAGGTCAACACAACCTGCAAAACAAATGACACACACAATTTCTCTCCCTAAAGCTTCCTCTCGGAGTCTACTGTATCCATCTACTGTAATTCTTAATGTCCTCAAAGCAGAAAGAAAACAATGCTTATAGTACAGGCAGTTGATATCTATAATTCTACCACACTGGTTTAAAGTCAGTGTTAAAAACATATTTCACACTTTTACCTGACTTGGAATAACATTTGTCTTCATTTAAAAGTGACACTGATCAAAATCTTAATCTTTTAACTTTCCACTGTGTGTACACATTTTTCTTTGTGCAGAAAAGACACTAAATACAAATAATATTAATACAGTACGTAGTAATCTTATGTACAGTTGTGTCCAAAAAGTATTCACTACAAAAGTTTCATCAGCATGACAATATATTTGACAGACATATTGCTGTGTAGGTTGTATGTGAAAGCCTCAGTCTGTTGAACTTGTTAAAGTTTTTTGTGAAAATAAGTTAACACACCCTTTACGGAGTACATACTTAAAAATTGTAATTGTTCTGCAAATTTTAATGCACAGTTTCTATTCCTTATCTTAATTTAACGTGTTGGAAAAAATTACCATATGAAATACAGAACGTGCCGTAGCATTTTGTTTTGTTTATGTTAAATTCAGGAAATAAACAATAATTTCATATTAAAATGTGCAGAAGTGTGTTCTCTGTAGAGGATACGTCAACTTTTCAACTACAAAATCAGCAGAAGTTGTCACATGAACCCAAACTTTTGCATATGACTGTTTTTTACAGTTCAATGCACTGCAGTTCATACTTGCTAAGTAAGTGTGGCATCTGAGACTGCAGGCAGCCTACAGAGCATTAATTATTCATGCTTTAGTCTACATTTGTAAATCAGATAACAGGTGTGTGTGTGTGTGTGTGTGTGTGAGTGAGTGTGAAGGTTTCATACACCAGACAAGCATACACTGACGTTTTACATTTCAGTTGAATTCAATATTTAATACCCTTAAAAGAAAACTGTTTCTGCATGTAGACAGTACATCTGAAACAAACTACTATCTAAACAGTGGAATAAAGTGTGCCTAGTGTTTAGTTTAGTTTAGTTTATTTAGCAAGGTTATATGATGCTGACAGGATCTAAAATACAGATCACAGAGTCAAACTTAAAACCATCCATCCATCCATTTTCTAAGCCGCTTCTCCGTCAGGGTCGCGGGGAACTTAAAACCAGTCTGCTGAAGATCTGGGATCCAGAATTTCAAGAATGCAAACAGTTCAGTGGAGTTGAATTGAATCATACAATAATTTCATATAATGATTTTTCTTTTTCCCCAGACAGTGCAGTATGGCGCAGCTCAGTTACAAATGACCAATATTTAACTAAGTAACTAGGCTGAATTTGGTTACCTTTCTTGCTGGGGTCAAGCATATAAAACTGAGATGTGTAGGTGGAGCTATAGGAAAATTCTTGACCAAAGCTGAAATTCAGGGCACACTGGGCTAAACGTTGAATAGGGTGTTTTTTCCAAATTCAATTATTTTTTAGTTATACTTTACACTTTTGTGCTTAATTTTGAAAACTGGGGCTGCAAGATCTGTTGGCATGCCAGTGGGAGTTTTCCTTTTGAGCAGAATGTCGTGTTTTCATGTAGTATTAAAAACATTAAGTGGAGTTGATGGAGAAGTCCATGGTTTCTGTTAAAAGTAATAGTAAAGTCTTTGATTGTACAATTTTTTTATTTATTTATTTATTTATTTTTTGGACCAAAAATGGAAATTGACTTTTTTTTTTACATGTAGACGACTAATTGGTCAGATGTAGTCAACACAAGTCACACATCATCTCTCATGTCAACCAAAATTTCTAAGAATAAATAAATAAAATAAATCCACTAGCTAGCTGGAATCCGTGGCTCTTCATTGGAAAAACAAATGCTTAAAGATAGGTCAGAACTTGAACTCCTCCATTGTTGTTCCCGTTTACTGTTAACAGAAGTGCAGGGGGGAAACGATGCTTTCACAAGTTGTGCTGTGCAATTACTCGAACAGGGTTCAGATAAATCTGGATTCAGATTAGTAGCCGGACCATATCATGCCTTACCATGCTGTCTGGTGGAAAAAAGTGCATTAATCTTCTCAACTGCAGCATGTTCTTTCATAGTACAAACACCTTAAGCAGCTTAAAGATAATCCCCATGGAGTGTTTGTCAAGGCTTGGTCTTGGTCTAAAAAACCTACTTAATATTTCACAGTCACATTCACAAAGTGAAGTGAAACATGCTGGAATGGCATTATATTGGAGTTGGATGGTTTGGTAGTTACATGTGTGTTGTGTTTTAGTCTTGGTCCGGACGAGATGGAGATTCTTCTGCATTTCATGTATGGAGCAATACTGGACCTTCCTCCAGGAACCAATGTGAGGTACCATCAAACATCCCATTAACTGACTACAGTGACAGCTGGTCCAGTGTAGTGCCCACAGTGTCTCGGGAACTTTGTAGTACAGGCAGTCAGCTCGTAGATTGAGAAAATATAGTGTATCTGCGGGTACAAGTGGCCACCAAAGGTGTTTTTTTTTTTTTTTAAGTACAAAAGAAGCTCCTAGGACTGAGAGAATTTTGTTGACTCTCCAATGTTTTAACTAGGCTGTTAAAATCACAAAATAGCAGACTTTCTGAAACCAGACGTCTTGGTCTAAATAAAGTAAGGCTAAAAATACTGAATCCACAGAAATACTTTCTGATTGTATTACAGCATCAGATGATGTGTAAGTTTGCTTTGCTAAGTCATTGAACCCGTGCTTTCTGAGTGCTGGTACTCTGATAAACGAATGACTTAGAAACCTGGCATAGCTTGTTATGACAGCTTTATTTGTCTCTAGTTATGTCAAAGTGAGCCTTAGAAAGTGTTGTCAACGGTAACCAGACAGAAAGCACATTTCAAAAAGGAAACTTGCTATTTATTTACTATGTTTTTTTTTTTCTTCATTGATCAAAACTACCTGATGCATCTTGTCAACTGACAGAGGGTTTTGTTACCCATCAATGCCTGTAAAACTAGAAATAAGTGTTGCTGTGTGACATCAATACTGCTTTACCAGTGCAAACGATGCATCACCGAGCACTGCTTTCAATGATTGTGTTTGACAATGATAATGACATTGATCGAGTATATTAATTACTCTGTCGTGCGACATTCTGTAATGTGCTGTTTGATCCTCAGTCAGGTTGTGTTAGCAGCTGACATGCTGGGTCTGGAAGGACTGAAAGATGTAGCTGAAATGGTTCTGACCAGAGACTACTGCAGATTCTTCCCAAAGGTAAACGGCTCTTCTTTGTTGCTACAGTCACATTACAGACCTTTTATTGCTCTATTCTTTTTTTATACGTCCTGAGCCTTACAGTGTCTGGGATGCACATGGCACAGTTTACAATGCTCCTGTTATTATAATTATACAAAGTGCACCCCAATTCTGAGATCTGACTTTACAGTGTGATTTGCAGTGTGTCTGCTGGTGGGTTGAAAAAGCAGAGAGACAAATTTATCACTTTTTAAAATTTCGAGCTTTGTAGGTTGTATTTGAAAACTTCCTTTTTCCTTTGAAAAATTCCTGGCAAGCCAGACTGCCAATATGATAAAACCACCATGAAAATTCTTCCATAATTTAATCTACTGCAGCTTCTTCTTTTATTAACCCTCCTACATCCCCAGTGGCATGCAGACCGTAAAACCCTTAAATTTTGTTACATTTTTTTTCTCACTTAAAACTTATTGAACAAAGATGAGAAGTTCTGTTTCTGATCTTTCAATACGTGTTACATTTGTATGTAGAAGAGGAGATATTTTTGAATTTGAGGAAAAAGTGTTGCTGTTTTTGTCATTTCTTGACAGTAATAAAGTTAGGAATGGTTGATTCTGTTAGTACAGAATATAAATTCAGTGAAAATGTAATTAATTACATATTTAGCCGCATAGCCGACAGAACACCAGGTTTTTAAAACACTGGGCAATGACCCACCACTTTTTGAATTGAGTTTAAGTTGCTGCCATCATAAAAAAATCCCCATTCTGCATAAACTGCATGGAGCACTGACCGATAAGCACCAACAGACACCGAATGAAACTTGGCAGCAGAACCAATGAAAATCTCCAGTTTTTTTAGGACGTTTCCCAAACGCAAAACTTCAGTCATTTTGTGTTGAGTGCATGCTGCAGCTTTGTAAACTGGTGCGATGCACAAACGAATGCACTTATTCACAGTTTACATTTTCTACATTAAATGGTGCTCTTCATAATTTTTACTGCCACCTTGCAAAACTTGCCTGCAGCTTTGCCAGCAGAACGATTTGGCTTTTTTATGGAAAGGTTGGACCGTTCAAATAAACAAATGCCAAGTTAAGCATTACAAGATTTCTCATTTATTTTTCAACTAGTGAACTGTGTCCTCCTGTATTATGTTAGTTCTTTGGTGGAACCCAGAGAACCTTCAGGTTCAAAATATACACAGGCACTGCTTATGAATAGATTTATTGGAACATGTTGTATTATTGCCATGAAATATGTCATGTGTACTGCTGACTTTTTTTTATTTTTTTAATTAAAAAAAAGCTAAAAATGCTCAAATGTGGCACTTCTGGTTTTTGGCTGAAGGTTTTGTCCAAAAAATAATCTGAATATTAAATGAGTTCTACAGTGAAGTGTCAAAACGCTTTAGCAAATTATTTGAATAGTAATAATTTGATAAAATTTGAAATAGTGGCTAAAAACTTGCTTGTTCTATTGAATCTTCGCAGGTCAGCACAGATTTATTCAAACAGTTTGAGCCGCAGCAGAACAATAGTGAAACACCTTTATGGTCAGCTTTAGCTTGGACCTGCGTTCAGTACCACCTTTAGGTTACATTCTTTTTAGCATCCACTGATTTAATACATTTCTTTAGTGGAAATCACATGCATAATATTAAGTAACTTGGTGGCTTTTGGAATTATGCTTTTTACCTTATTTTGAAAGTTTTTACTACAAACCTGTTGGAGCATGCATTAGGATTTTTTTTCTCTAACACAAAAGTGACTGGCATTTTAATCACGTCAGTGGCATAATAGCACATCCACATGTTTTACATATTAAAGAGAAAGCTTTTGTAGAGGGGCTCTGGAATTCAGCTTAAGATGCCTTTGGGAAACCTTGAATTATTAAATTTGTGTAATTTTAGAACATTTAATAGTCAAAACTAATTTAAAGTAAAAGCATTCCAGTAGTTCTCTTTCCTTTTGAAGCATCATCAGCAGTATTGGGCTAAATCCTAAGCATAAATAAAAAAATTAAATATAAAAGAACTCTATCTTTCGGTTTTCAGCTGAAAGTGTCCTGAATTTTGTTTCCATTTTAGTCAAATTTTCATTTTGGTGCATTTGCACACTATTAGTTTTAGTTAGTCTATCAGTGGCCTGGTTGCCTTTTGTCAACCAAAGAAACTTGTCACTCAGTCTGCTGCAGCTCCACTAGCACACCTTTTTTTGCCTCAGCACTTTTAGAGATGTGGCTCCACCCCTGTTTGGTTATGTAATCATGTATTATACTGAAGTAATTATGTAATGTACATTAAATTTATAGGAAAATGACAGTAATAACTCTTAGACTGCTAAGGGGTAAATTAAATCCTGAAGCCAAGCCCTTTGGCTTTATTTGTATTCCATGTGGACTGAAGAGGAACGCATTGACTGGTGATTGTCTTGTTGGGCAGTATGCCAGTTTTGGTTAATGCCAGAAACTGTTGTTGTATCTTTTATTGCCTTCTAGGGAAAATGGTACAGGAATTTTAAAATGTGTCAGAGAATGTGGTCTGGGCAATGGTTTAGCTCCTCCAGAATTTGCTGTCTCGCTGCCAAAAATTTGTGCCTGAATCCTTGAGGTTATGATGACATTCACTTTAGTGTGTCTGGTGCAAGAAAAAGAAAAACTGAAGTGAACCAAACTGGGTTCGATTCCCCGGCCGGGTGACCAGGGTCCTCTCTGTGTGGAGTCTGCATGTTCTCCCCGTGTCTGCGTGGGTTTCCTCCGGGTTCTCCCGTTTCCTCCCACAGTGCAGGACATGCAGTCAGGCCAGTTGGACATGCTACATTGCCCCTAGGTGTGAGTGATTGTGTATGTCTGTCTGCCCTGCGATGGACTGGCGACCCCTTCAGGGTGCATCGTGCCTTCTGCCCAATGACTGCTGGGATAGGCTCCAGCACCCCATTAAAGTCCTGTTTTGTTTGTGTCTATGAAGGTTTTCGATTATCCAGTTCCAGAACAGATTGACCATCTAGATCCAGAGTTGCATGCTTCTGCTGAACCGTAGGCGTCTTCCACCACTGTTGGTTAGAATAGCGGTTTCCACAGTTACAGTAGCACACTGACAGACTCATTCCTTTTGCTTTGTTTCAGTTCACATGCTGTAATGATATGGTCTGTCTGGTTGTCTGATATGGATACGGCTCACACTTGGTCAGACATAAAATGCATTACAGGTTCTTGCTGATTTCAGCCTGTTCTCCTCTTCTGGTTCACTGGAGCAGGCTGTTAAGTGAGAGAACTGTGAAGACTGGCTAAAGCATGAGTTAACAGGACAGAGTTTTGACGCATACTCTCTCCGCTTCTTGTTCCAGCCTGTTGAAGGAGTTCAGAGGAGCATACTCGAGTGCCTTGCCATCAGCCATTCCATCGGCCTCCAGAACCTTTACAGCTCCTGTGTGGGGTAAGTCTGTCTGGAAGGACAGCAGAAATCAGCAAATTTGGACAATCCCAACCAAGTTGCCAAGTCAAGCAATAAGTTGAGTGTTGACAAATGTGTCAGAGAACTTTTTTTTTATTTATAATTGGTAAATTACATATTACTGCAAATGAAAGTTTGACCCATGTAGTTTGAGACTCTTTGTTTAAGCATTTCTGTATTTTACTGAACATATGCACATGCATCAGTCATGCACTGTGCTGGGTACTTACGAACAATGTGGAAATGACTTTGGGGAAGAAATGTGGGAGAATCAACTGTGTGCACACTTCAAGATATGTAAAAATAATTCCATTAAAGTGGATTGTAAACATTTGTCCAAAAGGGTTAACAAGGGTTAAATCGTTTTTTTTTTTTTTTTTTAAAAACGGGATTTAATGTGAGTTAATGAGTTAATCAGTGAAGGCTTCCACACACAAAAACTGCACTATATGTCCTGTAGTGACGTGTGCTGAGGACCAACGTTGTGTGTATTTTAGTGTTTTCACTGTGTTAACGTTCCAGTTCATCTCATGAAAGTAATTATCTGAAAAGCTCAGTCACCAGTGATCACCAAACCTGGTCCTGGAGATCTACCTTACTTCAGAGTGCAGTTCCAGCCACAGTCTGCTGCACCTGCTCCAGCTAAAACTACTTCAGAGGTTCTTGATTGACTGAAGGAGGACGCTAACCTGTTTTATTTATTTTATTTATTTATTTTTTTTATATATAATAAATGCCTCTTCAGGAAAGTAGATCTCCAGGAGGAGGGTTGGTGACCACTGCTTTACACCACTCCAGCTGATGACATGTGCATAGTCATCTTCATCTTATGTGCAGTTGCTTGGTCATAGAAACTAATTTCATGAAGCTCCCCTGACACACAGTTCTTGTATTGATGTTGCTTCCAGAGGAAGCTTGGAGGTCTGGCAATTTTTATGCTTTTTAGCACTCTGTGAGTGTGAGTTTTACTGCTTTGTGAGTTGCTCCTAGACACTTACACTGCTGCGCAATAATAGCACTTACAGTTGACTGGAGAAGATCTAGCAGAGCAGATCAGATTCACAAACTGACATGTGACAAAGATGGCATCCTATGACAGTGTCACATTTGAAGTCACTGATCTCATCAGTGTGATCCGTTCTAATGTCTGTGTTTGTCAAAAAAAATTGCAAGGCTATGTGCTTGATTTAATCTTTTTTTTTTTTTTTTTTTTTTTTTTTTTTAAAGCAATGGGTGTTGCTGAAAATTCTGAGTGCAATAATTAGCAAGGATGTCCACATACTTTTGGCCATATAGTGTTGCAAAACATCTTGAAATTAACAGTGGAACTTCTAAAAAAAAAAAAAAAACTGATTTATAATAAAATGAATTTTTATATATATATATATATATATATATATATATATATATATATATATATATATATATATATATATATATATATATAAATTCATAAAATTTCTGTTCAAAAAAGTCTGAGTGGGAAAACGTCCTATTAGATGCTTTTATAAATTGATAAGTAAATTATGAACAGAATTTCAAGTTCTTTTCAGAATCAGTTTAACCAGCTTAATTGAGAAGAGTTTATTGACAGGTTAATTTGCATCATGCATTATGGGCAAAGACACCTCTCAAGCATTGGTGAAGGAGTGGAAGTATCTGCACCGTGTGCAGTGGATACTTACTGTAAGAGTCTGTATATGGTTCCATACTTTAAGTCTTCGCTCTTGTACTTTAACATCCACAGCAATTACCAAATAATTTTTGGTTGCTAAGTATTAAGAAGATAATTTAAAAAGTTTCACTGAATAATTAGTAAGGGACCTAACACACAGGCTAGATCGAACACCGTTATGTATAGCAGATGTGGTTGTTTTGTTAGGTCATACATCCTTATACTGCTGTCCTGCTATAATTTAGTACTAAATGTAATGTTACGTATCAAGGAAACTGTCCATTTTTCAACTACGGTTGGGATAAAGTGCGATATAATATAAATTTACCCTGCTTTTTTTTTTTTTTTTTTTTGAGGTCATGCTGCAAGCCAGAAGTAGGTCAGTGTACAACAGTTGTCCAAGTGCTGTTAAATGTTTTGACACTAATCAAATTAAATGCGGCAAACAATTTTATCCTTCAGGCAGTGTTGAAGAAAAGCACTGACCTTGTTAGCATCTTATAGGCTACGTATCTTATGGAACCAAAGAAACACTTTACACTACTTTAATAGGCTTTTACTTGTGCACTAAGCCCTCAATTCGATTCATGATTCTTCTTTCAAATATTCATTACAGTACTTTGAACACAATTTGAATAAAGAAAAATGACGATCATGTTGTTGTGTAACTCTTAAACGAAAGGTTGTGTATAATCTGCCTTTCTGCATGTGATCTGAGGTCTTTCTTTATCTAATGACTAGATTTCGTTAATCTAGATTTTGTGGATTTTAGGATGTTAGTTTAGCTGATCTGCATTGTGCTGCTATTCAATTCTGCTACTGCGCAAAAATCAGCTCAGAAAAGCATGGGAAAGTAGGTCGAGGTTTTTCCCAGCGCCTTGGATGTGAGATGTTTTCATGCTGCCTCTGCTGTGGGTAGGAGTGTGAGGTGAGTCATGCATAAAGAGTCGCAGTATTTTAAACCATGCTCACAGCACAGAGCTGCACTTAGAAATATCAACAGCTCTCCAAACTAGGGTGGAGCGATATTTCCAAAAATAGCACAATATTTGAAATCATTTTCATGATATTTAGTATGTGTTGTTATATTTTATTTTTCTAAGGTTTAACTAGTTTGAACAAAAATTATACAGCCCCATTTTAAAGAAATGCCATCAGAACCGATAAAAACAATGATTTTTATTCTGCGCTGTAAGAGATCCGCTTGAACAGGGTGAATTATGCTCTCTTGGACTCCCAGCATCATCAGAATTCTCCACAATAGGGTGAAAACCTGAACAAGTGTGCCTCTTCCAAACGTCTAATAGATGTACTAAGAATGTAACAGTACAACTTATTGTATAGTGCGTTGTTCAGTATAAGCCTCACCACTTAATATGTACAGGCATCAAATAATACATTCAACAGACTGGAGCAAATGAAGTACTTATTGGAATACTACTTATATTGCATTAAGTAAATTTAAAATAAAGCAAGCAAGCATGCAAACCCACACTAAGGGCCCACTCCCCCTATAAAAAAAAAAAATACTGCATTAGTGTATATTAGTTTGTAGCTAGCATATTAGCTCATGGGTAGCACATTGTTGTACAATATTATACTATTATAATATTGAAAGCTCTGATAAACAGAAAAAAGAAACATTACCATGATACCATAAGGCCTATGCATGCAGTTGTTGTGGAAGGACTGAAACCCACAGTATGCTCAGAAAAAACATTATCATTTATGTCATTATATCATATCCCCTTTTTTGGCCACCCCTACTCTACAGAAGCACGAAAGGGCAGTAACTGCAATAAGAAACTAACGTTACATTTCTTTTTAAGGTGATATCTGGAGATATTTAAAAGTAGTAGTGGTGGTGGTGGTGGTGGTGGTGGTGGTGGTGGTGGTGGTGGTGGTGGTGGTAGTGGTAGCAGTAGGAGCAGCAGTTTTCTTTTACCGACCATGTAATATGTATCTCTTCTCAGATGGGTTGCTGAGCATTTTGTGAAGTGCTGGTCAGAGAGGAGCTTTGCTATCCTTCCTCAGGAACTACAGAGAGACTGCCTCAACACAGTCATCAAAAACATGGTGTGTTACTCACATTCACAAACATGCATGCACACAGAGAGTATCAGCCCTCCTTGTCCATTTTTTTTGCCCACAGGGCAGGAAGTCATTAATAGCCCAAGCTGTGTCCTGCTACAACTGGTTTGGAGACTGGACGTTGAGCATGGAGTAATTAGGGGCTCTAATTGAGTTTATGTGCATCCCTGCAGCTGGAAACGGACAGTTTATGACCTCTTCAGGCATAATCTGGCTGCTTTCCCTCTCTCACGCACACATTTTCTGTCCGACTTTAATGGCTTTACTTCCATCCAAATAGCCCCGTATGTTATGGAAAGGTTGGAGGGACGGCCAGCTATGATGTAAATGCTGGTAGATTGAATTACTTCAGGAAGTGTTCAGTGGCTAAATGACATGACTGAATGTGTAGACACTTTATTATTGCACAGTGTTGAATCATTTTAAGGGTCCATATACATACATTTTATTGTATGTTTTTTAAGTATTAAATACAGTCATAAGTAATTTTATATTATCTCCTAGCTCTCTTTTCCCCCCCAGCCTATTTTTATCCTAGAGAATTAACCAGAATATTTTAAGTACTTTGCCTTCAAGACTAGCATATGTAAAGGACTTCCAGCAGCAGAAGTCCGTGCTGATCCTTTCCTTATAACTACAGTGTGAATGGGTGGGGCTAAACAGCTGCAGGTTGGGTATGTATATGCATTGGTTTTTGAATTATGGTTTCCATATATGGACTATATACTACATTTAAGCTCTTTCATTAAAAAAAATCAACAAAGTGCTAGTTATTATGTAACGTTACATTTTAAAAGTCTAGCCCTAAATGCTCTTAACTGGTATAGCATGAGTGATCCCTTGATATTCCATGTGTGCAGTTATGGTGTAATCCACTGTGCTATCCTTTGTGATGACTGACTGATTCATCAGGCTTTGAAAACACCTAAAGGCCCACCACTAGTTTCTATGTGTTTGTCAACATACACACACACACACACACACATACACACACAGCACTCTCTTCTAAGCCGCTTTACCTTCTGGGTCACGGAAGGTGCTGGAGCCTATCCCAGCTGTCATCGGGCAGAAGGCAGGATACACCCTGGACAGGTTGCCAGTCCATCGTAGGGCAGACAGACAAACATACACATTCACTAGGGGCAATTTAACATGTCCAAATGGCTGACTGAATGTCTTTGGACTGTGGGAGGAAACCCATGCAAACACAGGGAGAACATGCAAAGTCCACACATAAAGGACCGTGGTCGCCCGGCCAGGGAATCAAACCCAGGCCCTTTTTGATGTGAGGCGTCAGCGCTATCCACTGCACCACCGTGCCGCCTTTTCTTTTCATATGTATGGTGTCCGTATGTGTGTGGAAAACACTAAACACATGGCTCTCTTTTGCAGACGGTGCAGAGTGCAGTGTCTGTACTGTGTGACAGTGAGCAACTGATTGGCAGTCTGCCAGAAGTCAAGTGGGCAAAGCAGGTTCAGAGTCTGGCCAGTGAGCTTCAGGAGCAATGTTTAAACACCATTGTCACGCATCTGCCCAGAGTTATACACACCACTGCCTTCCATAGCCTCCGCAGGGTAACACACACACACACACACACACACACACACAAAATGAGTCTAAAAAAAGTATTAATAATACAAAAAATGATGCATATTTGCTTCTCTGATGTCACATTTAACACCAAGGAGATGTTTGAACCAAGGCTGCAACAGATGACTGTTTTCATAATCAATTACTTGATCTGTTATGACTTTGATTAATCGATTAGTTGAGAAATAAAATCTGTAGATATTAGTCTGGCAAAAACATTTTTCAATAAATCAAAAACTACAAGGATTTTGGGTCCTTTCCCAAAAAAAAAATAAAAAGTTTGCTGATACAGCAACAGGCTTTCTGCTTTGCCCAATGAACTATTTCTGAAAGCTGCAGGAACAATGCAAACAAATCTTAGATGGCAGCCACAGACATTTCTGTATTTGTACATTTCTATATACTTTCTATATTTCACCTCTAATGATAAAGCTCAAATAAATGTAATAGCCTTTGTGTGGTTGATCACGTCATGTAATGAAATTTGATATTACAGATTACGCACGAGTTATCAGCTGTGCCTGATGCAGAGACCTAAATCACACACAAAACCATAAAATATATAATGTATAAATAAATATATACTGTGTTTATCATTTTTATCAGTCTTGAAAAGAGTTTTAAAAAGTATGTTACAATGTGGATGAAAGACTAAAACCTGGAATATAAAACTAAAAACATCCAAGTTAGTCTGTAATTTAGCATACAAGCATCCCTAATAACCAGTTCTCAGTTTTTTTTTCTTGTCTCCTCAACAAAAATCAAATCAGCTTGTGAGCCACAGCATTTTATGTTCATTTTACCATTTTGGCTGTAAATGTGTCTCAGTATGCCCTAATGTTCTAATATAAGCTGAAAAATATGAAAGAAAACAGCCTTACTTTGCTCTGCTTTAAGCTTTAGCTCAGCTGCAGCCGCTTTTCTCACATTGCAATTTCTAACTCTAGTTCTAATTTTCCACTTTAACTTGTGCCGTGACAGTTTGACATTGCAGATTAAATGCTTCATGTTATACTAGCAGAGGGTCTGTGGTGCCAAGTGGCAGGTAGTGCAAAGCACATACTAAGTATCACACAAATAATCAAAAAAACTTAAGCTCCTTTTACTCGCTATTCATATTTAGTGGAGTAAAATGTTAAATATCTTTTATCAGGTTTGTTATCAGCTGACTAACTCTTCAAAAACTTGTTGAGCTAAATGTTATGAGGTGAATTGAAATGTGATTAGGCTATTAAAATATCAAATTAGGTTCAAATGTCCATCCCTAACACATACGTGCACCCACACACGTTAGATGTGTTTGTAACAGTGCTGTGATTGGCCGTCTCAGAGAGAGGAGTTCACACGTGATCCTGCGCTGCTGAGGAAGGTCTGTGTGGCTGTACGGGAGGGCGTTACCGTGGAGAACTGCTGCGAACTCTTCAGCGCTGTGGACCAGCTGAGTGGCCATTCAGACTCCGACATGCTGACAGCAGAATCGGCCAGTCATGAGCAGGAGGAGGTGGAGGTAAAGAATGAAGCGGTGAATCAGAAGAGAGTGTAAAAATAGCATTCCACTACAACTAAAGCTAATCTCTTCAGAATCCCACTTAAGCCTGGTCCATTCTGTCTTTAGCCACTTTGCTTACAAACTTGCATCTCCATCTTTTAAACTTTTAGTTTTAGTTTGAACTTTGCATTTTGTGAATGTATTATGATAAAATCTTGTTACATTAATCTGCATTAAACTTTCAGTCATACATGGTTTTATTACAACATGGACGACATACTAAATGTACAGATTTTTGTCAAGCAAAAAAAAAAAGCAATAGTATTGATGGGGTACAATGCGCATTATTATTGCAGAGAGCGAGAGAGCGAGGACACAACACGTGGCAGCAGAGTGAACACTTCTTTTGATCCTAGGGTTTAAGCTGTGCTATAATGTCCCCGGCCGGATGGATTACAGTAAAGTGACACCACGAATAGAAAAGGCCACAGTAAACAACCCCAACCACACCAGCTCTGGTCTATTTATTTTGCTGTCTTTGTTTTTCATAGTTTTTTTTTTTTTTTATCTCTGTCTGTCCATCGCTTTCCATTTATCCTTCATTTACCTCATATTAGCCTGTCTCTTCCTTTCTTAACCTCTCTTGTTTTTTCTTTCTCTCCCTTTCTATACCTTTTACTTTTTTTCTGTTTCTTCTTCCTACCTCTTCATTTTGTTTATTTCTTGTTCTCTATCACTTCTGTACCTCTCACACGCTTCTCTTGCTGTCTGTATTTTCTATTTTTATTTATCTCTATTTCTGTTTAATTTACCCCCCCCTCTCTCTCTGTCTCTCTCTCTGTCTCTCTCTCTGTCTCTCTCTCTCTGTCTCTCTCTCTGTCTCTCTCTCTGTCTCTCTCTCTCTGTCTCTCTGTCTCTCTGTCTCTCTGTCTCTCTCTCTCTCTCTCTCTCTCTCTCTCTCTCTCTCTCTCTGTCTCTCTGTCTCTCTGTCTCTCTGTCTCTCTCTGTCTCTCTCTGTCTCTCTCTGTCTCTCTCTGTCTCTCTCTCTCTCTCTCTCTCTCTCTCTCTCTCTCTCTCTCTCTCTCTCTCTCTCTCTCTCTCTCTCTCTCTCTCCTCTTAAATCACATCTCTGGGGATACAGCAGGCTGGATCAGAGAGGAGCTGGGTGTGGCCAACAGCAATCTGCCTCTGAGCCTATTCTGGCCAGAGAGGCTGAAAAGGGGAAAAACATGAATCAGAGAGAGAGAATGTGGGAGAGTCAGTCCCTTTGGTAGGACCACTGGCTGGTGACATCATCAGCATCACTGCAGCTGAGGGGGTTTCTGGGAGGGGAGCCGGGGCGGGTTGCCACGGAGACCGGCTCTAAAGCAGCTGCACATTCACTCCTTTATGTTCCCCCCCCTCTCATCCTGTTCTCTCTCTCTCTCTCTCTCTCTCTCTCTCTCTCTCTCTCTCTCTCTCTCTCTCTCTCTCTCTCTCTCTCTCTCTCTCTCTCTCTCTCTCTCTCTCTCTCTCTCTCTCTCTCTCTCTCTCTCTCTCTCTCTCTCTCTCTCTCTCTGGCTGTGGTTCAGCCATTCAGGCGTGAGGTGTGTTTGCTGCGTGCTCGGCTGTGGACCTTTCTGCTTCAATCTTTCTTTGCAGTGCGGCACACGCGAGGATGGGACACGCTGCCACCACGACACAGAGAACGGATATTAGCAGGTAAAGAGCTGAAAAGATCAATATGTACATAAACGGCATATTGTCACTGTTGTATCTCTAAATGGTCATTTTATAGGAGAGAAGCGAAAAAGGGATTCTTAAATACTCGTTTCATTTTTACAAAATTTCTTTTTTTAAATGCAGTTATATGGTTTTCATATGGCAATGACAATATGTGTAAATATATATTTTAAAAAAAAAGCTGAATATTTGTAAAACACATCACATCTTTTGAGTCTAAAGCTTGACTGCAGTGAGGGAGTGTGTGTCTGTTTGGTAGCCTCTGTGTTGCAGCACTCAAGCACTGTCTCTGTATCGGTAAGGGTTCGCATAGCAGACCCTGCTGGATATATAGCGTAGCTTTCTGACTACCACTGCCGGTCCGTCCGCTGAGCAACAGCTCTGTTGTGGCTGCTGGTATGTGCAAAGCACTCCCTCATTCTCGTTCTGATGCGTCGCTGTAGTGATTTGATGAAGTGGAACATAAAAGCTAGAATGTGCAAGCTTAGCGGCTTTGGCAGTTTTGAAGTCTGTGGTTGTAGGAGGCTCAAACTGGTGCTGTTTATCATGAAATGCTGCAGGAAATAAATAATGCTCTTTGTGTTTGGATTTTTTCCCTAGTGATTTGCATTTGGGTACACAGAGGGCATGAATTATGCATTTGTCAGAATGTTTTTTGTGCATTGACAGGTTTGATTTCTGTGCATTCCACCTCCAAGGTGTAATGTATAGCTCAGTGTGGTACATGCACAATTGCTTGCAATTATATGATGACATGCGAGCAGAGCATGCAATAATAAATGCATGCACACATACACTGGCATGCTGCATTCATTCGAAGAGAGGGCGGTTTGCGGTGTTCTTTGGCTAAGTGTAAAGCTGATTTGAAAGCTGAGCTTTATAGGGAAAGAGGCTATGCATGGTTAATTTTCACCTCCACTTTGATCTTAATGAGGAGAGGACAGGATTGGTTTGGAAGGCAGTGCAATGCAATCACAATTACAGTCACAGTGCTGGGCTTTAGAAAAAGCCGTTGCGTTTGTCCGTGTAACTGTTGCTCAATTAACGTATGTTGGCTTAATTAGAGTAGCAGTGTAGCATACATGTGTGTTTTGTTTAGCTTATGTTAAATATGCAACAGTTTGTCAAATGCGCTGAACATGGCTTGAATGTTTCATGTTTTCAGGGTCCATATAATGGAAGACCAAAGTTTAATAATCTTTTGCTAATACATTTCATATATGCAAATTACACTGCAAAAATACCCTGTTTAGAATTCACTGTTTTTGTGATGTCCAATTCATATTTTTGCCCTGCCCATTAATGTAAATAACTTCTGTTCTGATTGACGCCCTGTAGTGAAACACTCCTTATAACTTCAACATATGTTGGTCTTGAAGGAAACAGAAATAACAGAAATGGCCTCCTTAAGGGACAAAGAGAGGTTGGAAAATGGGCCTCTAAAAATTCACTTTTACTTTTTTTGGTGCATAAAACTACATAAACATACATTGATGTCAAGGGAAAATGAAATGCAAGAAACATTTAAGAAAGGGCCATTTATATATTTTTATATCTTTCCTGTTGGAGAAAAACGGCAAGTCTCTAAAACATTAACTTTGTGGAAGATGTTTAACTTTAATGTACAGTCTTCTCTGAAAGTAATGCAGTGGCAAGGCCAATTCTTTTGTTTTTGCTCTACACTGAAGACAATTAGGTGTGAGTTCAAAAGATGAGTGAGATGACGGATCAGAATTTTAGGTTAGATTTCCTGATATTTACATCTTCATGTGTTAAACAACTTGTAAATTGGCAGGTTTGGTGGCAGACCACCCAGTTTTTATGTGAGTAAAAATGTAGGAGCAGATAAATAAAAGTAAATAACACTTAATATTTGACTGCATGTCTCTTCCTTGCAGGAACTGCATCAAGCCGGCAACGCAGTGAATTTTTTCTGCTGTTACCATCATGAATTAAATCATCAATAAGAGTTAGCAACAAGCAGAACCTGTCAGTCTCATGTTCCGGTATTTTGCCGTGTTCTTATTAGTTTTACACGTCTAGATACGTTGCTGTTCCAATACTTTCAAAGGAGACTCATCGACAACGCTCATCATGAAATATTCACACAATGTAAAGGGAGCTGATGTTATTAAATAGTGTATATATAAAAAATAAGTTTGAGATTATATGACAGTGATATGACCGTGACATTGTGACGTGTTTTTATTTATTTATTTATTTATTTATTTATTTATTTATTTATTTATTATTACTAAAATGTGTTCTGTGCCCCTCTTCTGTCATCCCCCTTTCCCAAAACAGCTACTCTTGATACTGGAGACTGCAGAAGGCTCAGTAAAAAACCTGTCCTCACCAGCTCTCAGGTAATTTGTCATTCTACTGTTATCTCTGAAAGCTTTGTATGCTTGTCATAATGAGAGTTCCTCATCTTTAATATAAATGAGGGAGTGGAACTGGAGCCTGCAAGCCACCAGTGAATTACTGACACTAATCCATGATTCACCGAACCACTGACCTATCATGGCAACTGTGAAATAGCGTCAGTGACACCTCAGAGGGCTGATCTCTGTCTGAGAAACCTGCAAACAACCTGATTCTTATTTTGAAGAATCAAAGTCAGCAAAATGGTGATGTTTACATCTTTAGTTTTTTGCTGGAACTGTATGGCTAATTGTATAAAAATATGAAGAGGAGATGTATGACACACTAGCATAACATAACCATACTTTTGACCACAAAGTCCAACAAGTATCAACACCATATAGCTGAAATATACACTGACGTGCTAAAAGTCATGGGACCATGGAACCAGTATAGTGTAGAACCCCCTCTTCCCCGGCGAAGTGCAGCAACTCGATGTAACATCAATTCCACAGGTCGATAGAGGAGATCTGGAGGGATGCTTAGCCATGCCATCTGGATGGCCAGCTGCAGCTCCATGGTATTTGTAGGTGCAGGACCTTGGGTGAGAATGCACCTCTTCACGACATCCCATAAATGCTTGATTGGACGTCGGTTGAACGTGCAGGTCACAAAATTCCAATGGCATGGTGCATTATCTTGCTGGAATATCCCTTCATTGTGGGGGTACATGAGGTCCCTAAAGGGCTGCAAATGGTCTCAAAGTAGTAAAACGCAGTGGTCACCAGTCAATGATGTGTTTAGGCGGACCAGTGGATCAAACCTGTGTCATGAGAACTCACTCCACACCAGTATGGAACCGCCACCAGCCTGCACAGCGCCTTCTTAACTGGGATCCATGGCTTCATGGGGTCTGCACCACGTTACATGTTACCTGACCTGCAGGATATGCATGTGGGGCCTCCTGCATTGAATGTGGATGTTTTCTGCCAGAGTCGCTTGTCTTCTTACGCAATTCTACCCAGATGCCGGTGATCTTTAAGCACCCATGGGTGGCCACTGCTCCATCCCTTGTGGTGTGAATTGAAGAATGTTAAATGCTTGCACAAGTGTGGAAATGGGACGTCCCATCCATCTGGCACCCACCGTCATGCCTTGTTCAACCTCCAGTAATTCACATTCGCCCCGCCATGAGCACACTGGCCAGTCTTCAGCCTCACTCACAAGATAACACCTCACAACTCACACATGTGTGAGTGTTCCCCTGAGGTAACGCCACTTCATAATTAGCTGTACTTTACAGCTGACAAGAGGGTGAATAAAATGTGTGAAGCCTGAATTTTGTCTGTACACAAACATTCCTTGGCTGATTGAAATTGCAGTAAGGTGAAAATTGTGTACAATATTCCGTCAATCTAGGCATCGTGAGGTCTGATAATAAGCCTGAATGAGCTCTTGGCTGGGTGTAGGCTTGGTCAGGAGATCTAAAGAAAAACCGCCTTTGCTTCTAACACACAAATCCCCCACAAGCCCCGTCGGTGGTGTAGTCACAGCAACCTGGCCATATCTGACAGGAAGTCGTTTAAAGGCCATGGAGCTGGAGTTTATTCACCCACTCACTACATGTCTCTACGGGCCACTAGCATGTCGCTGTAACTTGTTTCTTTGACACAAAAAGCCTGTCTGTTCACAATCGTTATTAAGATAATTGCAGACTTGAGCTGGCAGGATCTACACTGTGATTTAAATTAAGTGTTTGGGTTTTGGCTAAAGTCTCCATTATTCTATCTTGTGCTTGACATATTTGATCATTTTTACCTTTATTCATTTAACTGATACTCTTACCAGAAGAACTTAAATTGTGGAAGCCAAACTGACACAGTGTACCCAAGAATCCATACTGCAATTCATATCCTAATAAATAAGGACCCAATCATAGCTTGATCTAATGAAATAAATGTATATATGAATATATTATTACTTGTACGTGTATTTGTACGTGTAAGTAAGTGTAGACATTGAGGACAAATAATAAATGCAGTGATTTATCTGTAAGTAAACATTGAATCCCTTTCCTTTGTCTTAATGTTGTTTTTTCACACAAAAATTTTGCACTCGTTTACCGATCAGAGCAAGGAAGGGGGGTAAACCAAAAAAAACATACTGTAACTTTTTTTGCTTTATTTCTTTTCTGTTCGTCTTTCTGCTCCAACAGAAGCTTGGAAAATGTCCTTCAGGCTCATCATCACCGTGTGACAGTCCTCCAACTCTTCGGCCCCTGAAGGCCCTCAGGGGTCCGCGTCTGTCTGCTGGAAACTCACTAGAGAGCACCATGAAATCTGACAATCTGACAACACATACGACGGCTGCAGCCACAAAAAACAAACCTGGCACCAATAATAAGACTGACAAGGCTCAGCCGGCTGGCAGTCTGGCTAAAAAGAAAGCGCCCGCTGCCGCTAAACCTGTGCTGAATGGTAGTGGTGGCCCAGCGGCCCGGAGGGACAATTCAGCTAATAATGGCACCCGGGGGTCACCCACCGCTAAGGTGGTCCAGGAAAAGAGGACCGTAGCAGGGGCTAGGCCCAAGTCTTCCACTGCCGGGCTTGCTGGAGCAGTAGGACAGGTTACAGCAGGGAAAATACACAAAGCTGCCGCATCAGGGAAGGACTCCACTCAAGGCTCTGCCTCCGATAGCCCAGGGAATGCCCACTGCACGCCCACGACACCCTCCACATCAGGCAGCGCATCACCAGAGAGCAGCATGAGTAGCCCACGCAACAACAACCATGATGCTTCTGCAGGTAAGATCATAAGCAACTCTACAACCAATTCCTCATTTGATCCCAGAGGTGTGAAACCTATGGCCCACCTAATAGTTTAGTCCAGCCTAGTGGGTTATTGAGTCAAATCTTCTGTCCAATGTTCATCTTCTGGATTTTATTGACGTTCTTGCCAGTCTTTGATGCATTTTCCTAGTCATGCATATAGGCAAACATTGAAAAATGTTTGAAGAAACAAAAGCTGAACTATGAATACTAAGTATTCCAGGAGATATGGACAATGCCATATTTCGCTCCCAGCATGCGGCTTTGCCAAATTAATTCATCCTGAAACCCATCACGGTGTACAGAGTATGACCAGTAAACTCAGCAGGTACAGACAGACCAAAAAACAAGCTAATTGCTCCTCTCAAAAAGCAACAGTCTGTTTTCACTCATAGTGGTGAGATGAGCAATGCCGCTATGAAGACTAGTTTTGACAACGCTCAAGAAATTGCATTAGCATTAAAGCCACATTCTCAAGGGGAGTTGCATGATGCAGCTGAAGCAACAGCTTTTGATAATGTAAGGTTGTCCTGTTTCTATTTTTCAGCAAGCAGTCTTAATATCCATGTCAAGACATAGCAATTATTTGAACTATTAGTGCTATAAAGTTATGGCACTTCAGTCAGTAGTAGCATTTCATTTGTCATTATATAGTTGCAGCACTGAAATTGCTGCAGTAGCATGTCAGTGAGAAACTGTTCCACCAAAATGGAAAAAACCTTTATAGGAGAACCAACGTTTCTTAATTTTAATGTACATTGGTATAATTAGATTGATTTTCTTGAATTTAAAAATATTTTATAGAAATTTTATTCCATTTCTATGTGTCCCTTTAACATGAAATTTGAATAACACCTGGCACTTTTAAATAGAATGGAAAAAAAAATAAGTTTTCATATGACAGTGATGATGATGATGATGATGATGATGATGATGATGATGATGATGATGATGATTTCACAACAGTTACCAAATATTTCATAGTAATTATTAAATAATAATGCCTTAAAGAATAGTAAGCCTACAGTTTAAAGGGTTATTGCACCCGATCAATCATTTTGTCCAAGCCCCAACCATACAGCATGAAGTCTAATCACATAATTTAGTCTAATTTTCCCCTTTTTCCCCAGATGTTATAGATCAGCCAGTACATGTTTACTATCCAAAGCTTACTTCTTTTGCTTTGAACTGGAGCTACAAGCTAACATAGCCTCTGTAAAAACTACATATAATGACAGAAAGCCACCAGGTGCATTACCCCCCCCCCCCCCCCACAATTATTGCGTTAAACCTCGGCCTAGTGACCGCGTTGTTCCCATGCCAAGCACCTCTGGCAGTGAGCTGTGTGTTGTGGAGGCAGGGAGAGACGCCAGATTCAATAAAGCAGAGGCAGGCAGGCTAAGCTGGGATGGTTTTGTTAGGGATGAAAGATCAAAATTTTGGCCCACAGAAGCTGGAGGAGCTGAGCAGAACAGCAGATGGAGTACAGCATGCTAGAGTTTAAAGGCTTTGTTTTGGTTGCTGTGTGTGTGGGTGTGCGTTCAGTAAGCAGCCTTCATAGAACTCGAACAATAACTCAAAATGTGCCTCACAGTCGAAGGTCAAGCCACACATGAAAACACAGGCACACACAAATGCACAGTGAAGGGTGAAGAATTAATCCCCCTGTCCTCTCACCATTCATTGCTTCTTCACACACTCTGCACACTGTGTGTGTGTGTGTGTGTGTGTGTGTGTGTGTGTGAGCTTGTATGACGTTTGAGAACGGAGAACATGGCTAAAGATAGAGAAAGCATTAAGGACAAAGAGTAAAACATAATCCCATTCTAACACACTAGCCACAAGTTAACATGCTAGTCACGATACAATGATGTGATGCAACACAAGACGTTTCATTGCCACAGCCCTAATTATTTCATATAGATACCAAGGGTCTCAGTTTTTGACACCGTGCAAACTGCAGCTGGCATTTTCAAATTGTAATAAATAAATGAAAATAAGTGAAGTAAGTGAATGAATGAGAGGGAGGGTTTTGTTCATGTGTATGGGGAAATATGTATGACCTGACACACAACGTGTGTTTCTCTGAGACTGTGTGATGAGCAGAGCAGGTCTTAGCTGGGCGTGAATTGAACTCATCATTAAGCTTCTTAACTTGGCTAATGCTGACTAATGTGTTCTCCTGATTCACAGTAGAGGTGGAGTTATATAACCAACGGGGTTAGCTTAGTTCTGTGCAGAATGTAACTGGTATGCAAGTTCTTTGCATATTTGCTATTCATTTCAAAATGGTAAGTTCTGTAAAGCCTTTGATACGGTAAACATGAATCACAGTTAACATGGTTTAGTGATAGGTGCTCTGTCTCTGTTCAAAATCCAATAATTCTTTTGATTTCTAGTTCTCAGGCCAAGACCCCAAGCTAAGGCAACTACAAAATCTCCTCTGACCAGGACTGTCCAAAAACCAGAGACGGACAAGACGAACAGGTGAGCAACACATTTGAGCAAATGGCTTTTAAACTTGAAAGGCAGGGTTTCTAAGCCCCCTGCTACAAGGTATGCTGTATAATTGTGCTTTATCTGCTTTCACACACCTGAATCATATCACATGTCAATGTTATCTCCTTTCTTGAGCAGAATCAGGGGTGGTAGGACAGGAAAATGTAAGATGATGCAGTGCAGGGGACTGGATTGGACTCCAGTAACACTTCTGTATGGTTCATGAGCTCCCCCCTGTGGGAACTGTCTGCAAAACCCCAGAATGCCAAAAAAAAGAGAAGAGAAGAGAAAAGAAAAGAAAGGGGAACTGTACCTGTCGTTCTCACACTGACATTACTAATGGCAAAACCGTGTTTACTCATTTCTAGAATCCTGGTTTTTGTCTTTGGTGTCCCCTTGATTATTTTTTCAGGCTAGGTGCTAGACCCTTGATACCATTTATGGCACATAAAATATTAGTATGCATCTTTTACAATGAGCTATAAGGTACCTGTACAAACGTCAAATAAATCGGATCACAATATGACGGCATCGTGGGAGCCTGTGTTACCAGAGCTATTCGGCATATTTAATAATGTCTGGTGAAACTGCATCTCATTTGACTAAAATTATATTTCAGTGTCCATGATAAATATGATCTCTCTTGAAAATCACAATATATCTTTATATTGAATATTAGCAAGCCCTGTCATGCACCAGTATTTATGCCTCACTTGCCATTCAGGCCCTGTGTTTAAAATGAATATTGTTATTGTTTAATTGCAGTGATATTTAGATTCTTAATATACGCAGTGTGGATTCCAAGTTAAAAGGGAGCTGAGGTTAGGCTTGACCTCTTCTGTAGTCTATGTATTTATCCAAAAAATATGCATGTTTGACTCTTAATTTTCCAACTTTTGATTTGTTTTGTTTGTTTGTTTGTTTGTTTTTTAATAGACAAAACAAATTTTACTAAAGAAATTGTAAACAAACACTCGTTAAATCACATGCATGATCAAAAACCTGTGTGACTCTACTTCCTCATGTATCTCCTGAAACCAAAACACTGCAAAAATATCAAGTAAATTTACTGTACTGGTATGGAACTGTATTCATTTTCACTGTGAATAGTTATGAACAGTGAAAAAGGACTGCACATGTGGGAATGTGCAGATATTTTACAAAATCATACAATGGCATATAAGAATTGTTCCTACTTATGGTATGTTCAAATTACAGTAAAATATTGCAGCAATCATGCAGTAAAAATGTTTGCTACGACAACAAGGGAATATTATAGTTAATATGTTTATTTCATTTTGTTGTTCAACCAAAAAATGTATTGTATGCATTAATAAGCGGTAGTTGGACATGTTGAGTGTATCGGGTGCTGGCTGTTCTGCGCTGCATAATTTGATGGAAATCAAGTTCAGCCTAAGCAGAGAGGTGGAAACGTCAGAAGTAGTGAGCTGTAGCTGTCTGCACAGTGAAAAATAATGAAAGTAGTAATGAAAATGATCAGAAATTATGTAGAACTTATTTATTAAAAGTAAAACAATGTGATTTTACAAATAGTTTTCTGCTCTCTAGAGGCTTGTCTGCGTGCAGTGATTGCTCCACTGGAGGCGATCAGATTCAGAACAGCGTGTCTGTTCCACGCACAGAAACCTGCACTCTAACCAAACTTGTGATGTTTCGGGCAGGGCACAAGCTGCACACACCAGTCGTGTCTGATTGGTTAGAGTGAGTGAAATTATGTACTGCGTGCATTTTTTTTGAGCCAAATATGTTTTTCAACGTTTTTACATTTTCCTCTCACTGTTGGAGCAAAGCAGGCACTGCTTCACTCAGTCTTGCATCTCTCATAAAATAGAAACGCTCACTTCATTGGAGTTTCAGACCAACTACAGAAGTGCTGGTTGGTTGTACATTTCAAGCAATCTAGTAACATGTGTCCTTGCCAACAAAACACAAGTTTACGTGTGTGTGTGTGTGTGTGTGTATAAACATAATATAATATAATATGATATGAGTTGTCTGCTACTGTCTGTCTGTTCCCCAGCCCCACAAATAAAACGAACAAGCCCAAGACCACTGTGAGAAGCGGAGCAAGTGTCAGTAGCTCTACAGCAGCTCGGACGGAGGCAAAGAGCAGGAGTACCACTTCAGAAAACCATGGTAAGAGATTCTCTGGCATCAGGTGGTTGTTTAGACCTCATGAGTCTGTAGAATTCATGTAAATTAAAGCACTATTACATGACACACTTCGATGTAAATTTATGTATGCATACATTTTTAGCATTTTTTTAAATTGTTAAAATATATCAATATATTATAAATTTATTGTTGAAACATAATTGCTCACACCTGTTTTTTTTTTTTTTTTTTTTTTTTTCCCCCCATTCAGTTTCTACCAGACCTAGCACTGGCCTGAGCTCCAGAAAGCCTACATCTCCCAGGAAAGAGGATGAAAAGGATGGATCCAAGGTTCCAACCACTAAAAAACTAACAAGATCCAGCACAACAGAATCCAAACCTATTACCAAAGCAGCAAAACCCACAGTGTCATCCTCTAAACCATCTTCCAGTACTACAAATAAAGCTGCTCCCAAGCAGAAAGCATCAGAAACTCCAACTGGAAAATCTTCTCCTAGATCTGCCACACCATCCAAACATTGCTCTCCCGCTGCCTCTAAAAAGCCAGCTGCTGCAGCGAAGGATTTAGTTTCCAGTCCCAAACACTCAGAGTCCAAACAGCGACCCCTGGAGAGCAGCTCTGCTGTAGAGGAAGTGAAGCAACCGATGAGAGGACAGGACGAGAGCTCCACAGTTCCTTTTTCATCCGTTTCATCTCATGTTGGCACAGTTTTGCCAGAACAGCTTGGTTCGGTTCAGGATTCTGCCCCTGAAACACTTATGCTGGCTTCCAGGGAGCCTGCAGTTATTGAGAAAAGCACTGATTCACAAGTTAAATCCAGCATAGAAGGGAAAACAGAAACTACAGTTCAGACTGCAGTACGAAGCAAACTGAACCCTGTAAGCACAGACACTATGCAGAGAGAAGTGGGAGGGGCTAAAGTTGCCCCAGGTCATGTGATTCCGCCTCATCATAGCAGCGCAGCAGCACAGGGAACTATTACCCAGAATTCTTCCAGAGATTCTGACCTGCCTCCTGACACCCCCTGCAGTTTGGGTAGCACAGATACACCCCTGGAGGATTCGTGGAGTGGTATACACCCCCAGGTCAGTCCTGAATCAGAAACAGCAAGTGCCACTACATCCTCGGACGACATAAAGCCGCGCTCAGAAGATTACGACGCAGGTGGCTCGCAGGACGATGACTGCCACTCCCACGAGCGTGGCACATCCAAATGCGGGACAATGCGATGCCCTGACTTCCTGGGTCGCAGCAGCAGTGACACTAGCACCCCTGAGGAGCTTAAAATGTATGAGGGTGGGGCCGGGTTGCGGGTGGAGGTGCGACTTAGAGGCAAAGAGGCAGAGACTACAAGCGAAGAAGAGGTGGGGCGTCGGAGGCCACCGTCCTGGCTGAGGCGTGATCAGGACTCCGTAAAGGAGGAGAATTCTGAGATGAGTGCCATGGTAACGGATGTAAAGAAAGTGCCAGACCATCAGCTCTTCTCATCTGAGGAAGAGGAGGAAGAAGAAGAGGAGGAGGAGTCTGAGGATGAAAGATCTGAGGTGGAAGTCTTGCCTGGTGGAGTTGCAGCTCCTCATGGCGAACCTTTGCCCCAGTTCCAGGTAGGGGTGAACATCTCAGTAGATCATGAAATCCCAGATTCAGTTTGATTAGTTTGCTTTACTGTGATCCAAAAATATTTTAACAGTGCCCAAGAAATTTTCAATGAATTTTTTGGGTAAAATGATACTTAGTATAAAAATACAAAATACATTGTTGCTTTTGAAACATGCAGTTAAAATGAATTGTTATTAAATATTAAATAATCTGTTATTAAATCTGTTATTAAATATTACTATTATTCAAGTCAAGTCTAAACTTCCAAAAAATAGATGCAGTTGAAATGCACATCGATGCATTTTTACACCCTTAGTTCCAGGGCATTGTGAACCTGGCGTTTGAAGATGGTGTGGAGCAGGAGAACGAGCAGCTGGAGTACCAGTCTGCTTCTGGTTTCCGCCGGTCAGTGCTGCTTTCAGTGGACGAGTGTGAGGAGCTGGGATCCGAAGAGGGAGGAACACAGACACCACCACAACAGGAGGAAGATGCTGTCACACCATGTGACGTCTTTGAGAGCGAGTCCCATGACAGCCGGACCCACTGCAACTCCCAGAACCCCAACAGCACATCAAAGGGTGGCTGCGGTTCCAGTGTCCTTCAGGAGGGGGAGCCTAAATCTATGGTTTTCCTTACAGAGGTCCAGGAGTCTCCTCAAGAAGAGCCTGTGTATAACGAGTCCCAGCCAGACACAGACGTAAATGTGGTTGCACCTCAAGAACGGCCCTGTCACCTGGACCTGCGGTTGACCGAACAGTACGGCAGCCTGCAGTCTAAACACACAGACAGCAAAAGAGCTGACCTGCGTCTAGACTTAACTGAGCCGCAGGTGACCGCTAACTCATCACCTGCTCACCCTACCCAGTCCCCAGCAGGTAATGTATAATATTAGAGCCACTTCCCCCAATTCCCACCAAATTCCTGTCTCAAAATCACCCATCTGCACCCACAGTCCCTGCCAAAGTGACCCAACTCTCCTTGCAAAATGCAATCCTCCACTCAAATGCTCAATTTAGCACTACCTGTAGAGGTTAAATCTTCCTGGAATATGCTTTTGTTTATATCCTCTAGAGTACTGCATAAGCTAGAACATTCCTGGCCCTTCTTTATCTTTCTTCCATTATGTCAGGATCTTTTAGTTTCTGAAAGTTTGACCAATCAGGTGTCAGTCACCCTGACAACTTAAACTACCTTCTCACCGAGGCACTGTGCCTCAAAGACGTTTACAAATGGCAGCAATGAAAACTAACTTGCCTAACAGTTTGCTTATTGAGACCACCTGCCTAGTAGCATGAGCTACATTAGTTGTACCAGTGCACTTTGACATTAATAAGGAATGCAATTATTTAGAATTTTTATTATTTTTCTTTCTTTTTTTGTTTGATAATGAAAAACATCTATACATATAGCAAGCTCATTCTATTCAGACAGTGACTTTTTTTTTTTTTTTTGGTTGACTTTTGTTCATTTTCTGTTGTTTACTATTGTTTATTTATGCAAAATTCGCGTGCTCTTTGACATGGCCATCAAATTTGGAAATAAATATGCACAAAAAGCCCAGCAGAAGTTGAGCTCATTTGGTAACTTCCTAAACGGTTGAGCTCATTGGGTAACTTGCTAACTTTGCTAGCCTGAACACCCATTCTGTAGTGGTCATACATAGTTGGACTGCAGTGGAAAGGGGCTCTGACCAGTGGTTTATCAATGTTTTTTTACTCAGGATCAGCATGAATGATCTTAGCCCTGATCCTCGGACTATCGGTGTGTCTGGTTGTTAAGTCAACACAAGCCAGGAATTCTTGCATGCTGACTCTAGCCATTATTATTGTTTTCTGTCTTTTATGAACTCCCATCACTCTTGGTTTTGTGTGTGTGTGTGTGTGTGTGTGTGTGTTTTGTTTGTTTGTTAATTCATGTATTCATTTCCATCATCTCATTTCCACTAGAGCACGGTGTTGCTAGTCAGTAGGTAACCATTTTCTCAAATTGCAGTTTTCAGTTTTATGTTGTAGTTTGTTTTTTTTTTTAATGTGTACTGTAGTACTTGTAGATTTTTCTGTGTATTTTCAAACAAAGGTCCTGCTATGTCTCTCTTTTTTCACACTCATGTTAAAAAGTTACAGCCACTGTTAAAGGTTTTTGCGTACAATTCATATTGGCATATCAATTGCCAAATGGTCTGTTATCTTTTGCCAGCATGTTTCTCATATTTGCAATAATTGTCAGTATATCAATGTATAAATAAGGTAGTCTGTAGTTTAAAAGCAAGATTTCCGTGTTTATGTTTCTGTATGTGGTTAGATGGCTGTAAAGAAAGATTCAGTCAGTTTTGCACGAATCTAGATTATGAAGATCTTTTGTGCCTGAACAATGTTAAGTTATTCCTGCTGGCGCTGGCAAAAGCATGGCTTTTTTGTTTTGTTTGAGTAGATGTGGATAAAAGAGACACATTCAGTGTAGACTTCTTTCTGTCTATCACCTTTATGGCAGCTGTCAATCCTTATCTCCCAAAGTCCAGCCGTACTCCACTCAGGACTTTGGTGTTAGACATATCTGCTTAATTGTAAGCCACTAGTCATTCAATCCTAAGAAATCTTGATTGAATGACAGTGGAGGATATTGAAATGACTCATTTTAAATGTATTTTTAAAAATCAGGCAAATGATTTTAGACTACATGTAGTGCACTCTTAAAAATGATGGACCTGCCCCCCGAGGAACATTTTCAATGGATGGTCCTTAAAAAAAAAAAAAAAAGATTGTTGGACATGGTTCTTTGAGCAGTGCCGCAGAAGAACCTCATGTGGTTCCTTTATATTATGTGGAAGTACTTGAAGAGGTTCTTTAGAAAACCATTTTTGTAAATGAGAGTAAAGACCCACCCACTGAAAGGGTTTTAGAGACCCCGAAGTGGCATCACAAACCTTTAGAGTGTAAATAAGATGTACAAGTGTGAAGAACCTTCAAGTTTGAAGAGCTTCGACATAATGTAAAGGTTCTGTTTAGGATCCCTTATTTTTAAGAGTATAATGAGCTATTTTAGGCCACGCTACATAACGAAGGACACAGTTGCACTAGGGGTGAAACTCTTTAGAACAGTTTGCAAATCCAAAAATACGTCAGCCGCATGTTTTGAGAAACAAATGTCTTGCTTGACACAAAAAAGCCCCATCAACGGATAAAACCCTTGGTCATTGTGCAGTATTAATTGTTTTTAGGGGACATTGATGGTTGTGACAGATTGGATCAAAGCTGCACACATGACCGACGCTCATCTAAAGTGCTGTCCCCCATTTACGAGTTGGACGTGGGAGAGGCCTTTGAGCAAAGCTTGGATGCGGACAGGACCAACGAAGAGCAGCGAGGGAAGGAAGATGAAGACGAGGTGGAAAAAGAGAATGGGACGGAGGAGGAGGAGGAGGATGAAAATAGCAAGTTTGCAGAACGTGACTGGAGCCTGCTCCGGCAGCTTCTCTCCGACCAGGAGTCCAGTCTGGGCGTCATAAATTCTGTCCCAGAGGATTTGAACCTGGCTCAGTATCTGATAAAACAAACCCTGTCGCTATCTCGGGACTGTGTAAATGAACAAGCCTTTCTGCCTCATGAAAAAGAAAGTTTCAAGCGATGGGCGGAGCTTATATCTCCTCTGGACGACTCTACCACCAGCATCACTGTGACCAGCTTCTCTCCGGAGGATGCCGCCTCTCCACAGGGAGAGTGGACCATAGTGGAGCTGGAGACTCATCACTGAATCGGACAGACTGAGGGATTATATCATGCTTTTTCAGCATTTGATGATTATCAGGTGTCTTTTGGATCGTTACGTTCTCTTCTTCCCTCTATATAAACATGTGGATGTTCCTCATTGTTTTGGAGAAACTTTGAGACATTTCAGCCATAGATTCTTTATTATTATTTTGCTTAACTTTATGCCCTGCCTATCTACTTGTCTTCATAGGTATCAAGGAGCGGAGCGATAGACTCGATGCATTTAATTTGCATGTGGACGTTTTTTCTAACACGTTATCCTGTTTACTTGTCGCTTTGATCTTTGTAGGAAACAAAAAAATGCAGAATTCCCAGCTTTTTCTTTCATTAAACCATGGTTAGCCAATGGCTCTAAACAGAGCAATCGGACTATGTAGTGACTGGTGGTTTACATTTATTGTTGTGCTTAATAAAATGTGTGCTTATTGTTTGTAGTGTTTACGTCTGGTACTGAAGTACAGCTGAGATTTTCAGTAGAGCTAAATACACAGTAGTACAGCTCCGATTAACGATAAAACTATTTTGCTTAAAATGTTAATCAGATCAAATCTACAGCTATTGTCTTCCACTGAGATTAAAACCCATGTGAAGGTGAGGCTGCTGAGTGTTTAGTCGTTTGATGCTGTGCAAGTGTTGCCAGATTGGGGTGTTTTGTTTTTGTTTTTTTAAACTTCTAAGCAAAACAGCCTTGAACTGGTTGTTATAACTGTTTATATATAGCACCAAAAAAAAACTCCTGCTGTTATGATGTCAGGTTTCTTACAATAGAAGTAACCTATTTGGTGCTGTATAAAACCGTCTACAGCACAATCTCCATCAATATAAAGAAGGCGTTCATGATGCAAAGAACTAATTATGCTAAGGGTTCTTTGTTCATGGTTCTGTGTAGAGCCATTTGTTATTTTTAAGTGGGTGTTAAGGAATTTACAAACATGTATGACATGAACAGAACAGACAAGCACACAGACTATTAACAAGTGTTTAATTAAAGGGACAAAAGAGCCAAATAAAAGAGAATTGAATTCTGAATTGCTCACAGACATGCATAGTTATGTTATCTGAGCAGGGCTGTGAGCTGAACTGGCTGTGAGCTCCTCTGTGTGTTCAGCATCTCCAGCTCCCTTCATTTCTCCCTCTCCCTCTGCTCTACCTGAAAAACGGAGGTTAGCCTGCTCACACCGTCTGCTCCGTCACAACTGTCTAATGGAAACCGTGCCACTGGAACAGGGGGGAATGTGTACTTTTTCCACTTGCCAATGCAACAGAGAAAAACAATCTACTTATTTAGTCTGATTTTTATATTAAAAAAAGCAAAAGCTACATTTACCATAAATAACGCCAAGTACATTGACTAAATACGGCCCTGTCCAGGCAACAGTGCTCGGTGAGCAGCGTCCTTTGACCAGTGCTGTGAGAATGATCCACCACCCACTGAATGCCTGTTCTATGTCGGTCCTGACTATTGAAGAACAGAGTGAAAGCGGGCTAACAACACAAGCAGAAGAATTACGGTGTAATTGCACTATAAAGAGCAGCTATATGCTTAAAAAAATACTTGACAAAAATGGACAAGGAGTGTAGATACAAGGTGGGTGTACTTAACCAAGTGGCTGGTCGGCGTATAGTGGAGCCAAGCAGTATTCCCTACAGCAACTGCTCGACAAAGAAAAACTACGTGTTTAATACAACCACAGTGTTTATTCAGCAATACTTGGACTGAATGCTGGAACAGAGCAATAACTATGGTCCACTGTGGTTGGGATAGTGTATCCACTATGGTGAACACCTCTGCCTTCTACGCTGTAGACTGGGGTTCAATCCCCACCTGGGTAAGCACCCTACACTATACCAATAAGAGTCCTTGGGCAAGACTCCTAACACTGCCTTCGCCTACCTGTGTAAAATGATCAAACTGTACGTCGCTCTGGATAAAAGCGGCAGCCAAATGCTATAAATGTAAGCGCCTGCTCTGGTTGGTCTACAGGAGGCATGTCTGGACAGCATTGGCACACTTGCCTAGAAAACAAAGTGTATATATATATATATATATATATATATATATATATATATATGCCCTGTGATGGACTGGCGACCTGTCCAGGGTGTATCGTGCCTTTCGCCCGAAGACTGCTGGGATAGGCTCCAGCACCCCCCCGCGACCCTGACGGAGAAGCGGCTTGGAAAATGGATGGATATATATATATATATATATATATATATATATATATATATATATATATATATATATATATATATTTACACACACACACACACACTGAAGGCTAATAAGATATTTGAAACGCTGATGTTGAAAAAAAATCATTTGAACATGTCCGTTTGTTTTCACTGACAAGTGACTGACAGAGTGTAGATCAAAAGTAGTGAGAAATGAGAAGAGTGCAAGTAAAACAACAAGCACTTGTAAATTAAGTTAAAGAAAGTACTGTTAAAAAAAAAACAAACACAAAAGTACATTCCTAACACAAGATTTCAAACGGGTTGGTGTCCCCTCTCCCTTCAGCCATCTTGAATACTTGGGCTCCTCCACAATTACACCAGCCAGAAGCCCTCTGCACGAGTGATGGCAGAGAGAGAGAGAGAGAGAGATCACAGGTAACACGTCTACAGCTACACAGACCTTTCGTTCCACCTCACCAAGCCTTCCTCTCGGTATCACAGCACTGGCACAATTGCCCACAGGGTAAAGAAAGCCTACAACACACAAACAGCCAAAATCACAGAAGTCTAAGGCCGTATTTTAACTGAAAAACGTAAGTAGGCAATTTTATTCTTTCCCCAAATGTGGTCGATCAACCACGTGTTCAGTTTCCCTAATTTTGCTTCTGTAGTTTTGTGCTTGAGCTATGAAGCGATCATACCAGGACAGAAGCTTAGACATGTCTGAAATATTTTGCTCTAAATTAATTTGGTTATATCCAAACTTTATGGAAAAATGAATACACAACTAATAACATTACAGTGATGGAGGTTGTTTGACAAATGTTATATGGTGGATAAGAGTGCAAAATTCATGAATTTTGGATTCCCTGCCCTTTTAACATGACATCATTTAAAAGCTGAAATCGATGGACTCCGACTGAAATACTCTGGAATTCAATGGCGACCATGTTCATATTTGTTTAACCCGTAAGAAATTATCTTTGTCCACTCCTGCCTCACCAAAGAATGTCACTTTCAGAGCAGCAGTAGGTGATTTTTTTTTGGACGTTGCCACTGCAGAAGGTCATAACAACAAGGTTGTAACACAGAAGATCTGTGGTATGAGGATCCTTGTAGGATGAAGATGTTGGTGTTTAGAAAAGGCAGGATTCAACCCATGCGTGAAATGGACCCTTAAAGTATGGAAAACTATTATAAAAGAACATAAATTAGAGGGAGACTTTGTAATTCTTAAATTATGTGCATATGACTCCAACTTTACACCGAATAAACTGGGTTCCAGATTTAAGGACTGGACGACCAAGGGAATAACAGCACTGTGTACAATATTAGAAGAAGGAGCATTACCTAGTTTTGAAAAGTTGAAGAAGAAACACTTGTTAGAAAAACAAGATTTCTACCGATATTTACAGATGTGAAATTTTATTAAAACAGAGGCACAAAATGTAACAGAGTGAAGGGCAGGTCTGATGGATTTGTTCGGGAAAGCATATAATGCAGATACCAGCGGTAGAATTATCTCATGTCTATATGGAGCCCTGTCAGATTTAAAAACACATTCCAACTTTATACATTAAAACAAAATGGGAGAAGGAAGGAGGGATAACTATATCAGACGAAGAATGGAAAACAATATGGAGATATCAATGGAAATGCACCAGGTCCCAGTATTGGAGAGAGTTCGGGTGGAAAACCCTGATATGATATTTTCTCACACCCTCTCAGAAGGTCCATTATGATAACCCCCCAGTGTGCTGGAGGAACTGTGGAAATCTAAACGCAACTCCTTACCATATATTTTGGGACTGCCCCGGTATTAAAAGTCTACTGGAAGAGGATACATGAAGCCCTGCAAGAGATTTTTGAATGTGAAGTTACCCTAGAAAGTAAGACTTTATATTTTGGGCTCATACCCCAAAAGTAAGAGAAAAGAGATAAACATCTAATGAACATATTGTTGGTGGCAGCTAAGAAAGCTCTCACTAGGAAGTGGCTGTCACAGGAGTGTCCAACTATAAAGGTGTGGATGGATATTATAAAGGACATATATGACATGGAGAAGATAACCGCATTTGTTAATCTTACAATGAGACAGTTCCTCTCAGATTGGGAAAAATGGGTTAAGTGTCACACCGCTTAGGCCTGATTTCATATTCATAAACTAATTATATTTCTGACAAGACAAGATCACCCCCTGTATGTATATAGTTCTGATACTGTGGATTTTTTTCCCCCTCTTTGATGTTGTTGGGGGTTGGGGGTACATAAGGCTTTATGTACAGGGACTTACAGAATTTTATGACAACTGTGTTTTTGACGTGTGTGTCTGTGCACATACGCAAAAAGATTGAAAATGTCCCACAGTGACATGTATGCTTGTGTATGACAAAAATATAATAATAAATACTTTTTTTTTTTTTTTACCTTTTGACCTGTTATTCATTGTCCTGGCTTATGGCAGTTGTCTTCGCAACCCCGATAACTTCTCAGTCAATCTGGTACATTTTTGAACTTGTACAGACAGTATCACAAAATGCGTCACCTGCAAAAATCCATAACTTACTCAGAATGTTTAGTTTGTGTCTCAAAAGTAAACAAGTAATGCAATGAATGTGTCAGTGCCACCAAACTGCAAGTCCTTTCGTCGTGGTTTGTAACCAAACCATCAAAACATTCATTCCTTCAGATGTTTTCCTTATTTCCTTATTATACCTTTTCAAACACTTCTGCCCTGATACAAATCAATAGCAAGACTTTTCAATGATGTAACTTAGAATGCTGAATTCACATACACCCCAACCAACAGTTCATTAACAGCCAGCACAATTCAAATGCAGAGCATGTTAAATTTCATTTGCTCACACGTTGTGTCTCCAGTGACAGTAAAATGAGGACAGAACAAGTTGAACAGTTTCATTTAGAGAACACCTTGCAGTTTGAGCTCTCAATGGTTTAATATAGACAATATATTGCACTTTGACCCGTCTACAACAGTTTCATGCAGAGAACATACTGCACTGACTGCAAAACAGTTGAGTGTACAGAGCACATTGCACAGCTTGAATGTCCATATAGTTTAGAACTTCTTGCAGTTTGAACTCCCACCAATTTATTGAAGAGAACACATTGCACAGATTGCTTGCTCTACTCGCACTGACTAAACACTAATCACTGATCACTCCAGTACAATGTAGTGAATACCTCAATGATTAACCCCACACGTAACAGCGGCGTAAACCGGAATACAGTTTTGGGTAAGTCTGTGGAAAGCAGGTAGGACCATTTGTTCCAAACCTGCAGTAGTTGCAGGCAAATATCCTACCATGCTGGTTCACTGATTCTCTACTTGTACTTCATTCTCTGGTCAGTCAAGCCAGGCACAGACATCAGTAAGTCCAAGCCAGAAGCAACCAAGCTGAGAAAAATTCCACGGTAAACGCAAAGTTTTAAAATTTGGATCAACATTCACACAACTTCAAGAAAACTGTTAAGATAGAGATAATACGCAAGAGAAAATGCAGCCATTCAATAAAAAGATTTCACTTTAAGTAAATAACTACTACAAAACCATTAAAAAACATGCATAATCATGTACCAGTTAACTGTATGCAGACAAATGCAAATGAAGTAGCAGACTAAATGATCCTAAACCGTTTAGTGTATAGAACGCACTAGTTTGAATGCTCGTACGCAGCTCAAAGAACACCTTGCAGTTTGACCTGCCAAATGGTTTAGTGCAGAGAACGCATTGCATACTTTGATCTGTCTACAGCGGTTTCATGCAGGGAAAGCACTGACTCAGCGCCAAACACAGTTTACTGTATAGAATGCATAGCACAGCTTGAATGCCCGCGTAGACAAAACACTGCACTGACCTCCCACCAATTTAGTGTAGAAAACATACTGCAATTTGATCTCCCAGCAACAGCTTAATGTAAAGAATGCAGCCAGCTACAGTTAAGCATAGTGAACAGATTGCATAGTTTGAATACATATACAAGTATATACATATATACACAACATAGTTTAGAGAATGCCTTGCAGTTTGACCTCTCAAAAACAGTGCAGTGTAGAGAATGGCTTGCATAATCTGAATACACATGCAGTTTAGTTTAGAGAACAGCTTTCAAAATTTGACCTTGGAGTTTAGTGTAATAAGTGCATCATAGTTTAACCCCCGCACAGCTTAGAAAACACCTTGCGGTTTGACCTCCAAACAGATTTCAGTATAAAGAACGCATTGCTGCTTGACCTCCCAACAGTAGTGTCTTAACACGTTATACAGACTGCTTACTCCACATACAGACTGAAGAGCATGAATCAGTGAAATACACATTGTAGAGAATACATCCCTGATTAACACCAGTGATGGAGGCAGGAATGTACTTTAGGTACGCCTGTGGAACAAGTGGGTAGGACCGATATGTTCTAAACAAGCTATGTACTGCAATTTTGTGACATCACTGCCATCAGACATTAGCCATAGCTTGAAGTCACTACACCTTTTCCAGTGCTTCTGCCCTGCTACAAAACAACAGCAAGACTTGAGCTGTCAAGAATAGGCTTCTTCACGAAGGGAACAACACTGGCAGTCTTGAATGCCAATGTGAAAGGAAGAAAAAAAAAAACAGCTTAAATCTAATCATTTATTTGTATAGTGGTTTTTACAACTGACGTCACAAAGCAGCTTCACAGAATCCCAGTAAATAGAAAAAGTTTTAACATGAAATGTAAAACCCCCAGGTGAGCAAGCCATGGGCGACAGTGGCAAGGAAAAACTCCCTCAGAGCTGAGGAAGAAAACTTGGGAGGAACCAAGGCTCACCAGGGGGGACCCATCCTCCTCTGGTCAAACTACCTACAAATTATTGACAAAAAAAAAAAGACCCTATAAATCACATAGATCTGCTGTTATGCTCATGTGCACTGATATAGTCATAGTACATATAATGTAAGCAATGATAATGATATTAATTATTATTATTAATGAAAGTAGTAGTAGTAGTAATAGTTAGGAGTCCATGAAAGCTTCAATGTAGGGTGGGCAGCTAGTCCAAGGCAAGTGGCGGTAACTGGAGCGGGTAGCAGGAGAGCTCAACAGTCAGTCATTCAACGGTGGACAGGTGGGCAGACGTTTACTCAGAAAAAGGTAGGGGGAAGGAATGAGTTTTGTTCTGTTTGGGTGAATGTAAAACAGAGAATGTGAACATTTCCAGAGCGTGGCTAACGACTCCCATGGGCCCCTGGACCCCTGGACCTGCTGCCTTTATCTAAGGGGGAACATTAACTACCAAAAGCTAAACTGAACAAGTGAGTTTTCATGCTAGATTTGAAGATTGTGACTGAGTGAGTCCCAAACATTTTCTAGAAGATCATTCTAGAGTTGGAGAGCTTTATAAGAAAAGGCTCTTCCCCGAGCTGAAGCCTTCTGAATTCTGGGAACTATTAAAAAGCCAGCACTTTGTGGTCTGAGTAATCGTGGTGGCTCGTAATGGGAAATAAGGACTTGCAGGTCCTCAGGAGCAAGCCCAGGGCTTAAACATCAATAAATTTTTTATAATTAATACAGAATTTAACAGGCATCCAATGAAGTGATGATAGCACTGGACTCTTCTTCTTCTTTCGGCTGCTCCCTTTAGGGGGTCTCCACAGCGGATCATCTGCCTCCATCTTGCCCTATCCACTGCCTCCTCTACTTTCACACCAACCATCTCCATGTCCACCTTCACTACATCCATAAACCTTCTCTGAGGTCTACCTCTTCTCCTTCTACCCAGCAGCTCCATCTCCAACATTCTTTGACCAATATATCCACTATTCCTCCTCCTCTTTTAGACAGAGCCACAGTCTCCAGACCATACATCATAGCAGGACGCACTACTGTCTTGTAAACCTTCCCTTTCACTCTTGCTGCTATCCTTCTGTCACACATCAGCCCTGACACCCATCTCCACCCACTCCATCCTGCCTACACCCTCTTCTTCACCTCTTTTCTACAGTGTCCATTGCTCTGGATGGTTGACCCAAGATATTTGAAGTCATCCACCTTTACGACCTCTACTCCTTGCATCTTCACCTTTCCACCTGCCTCCCACACACACACACACATGTATTCCGTCTTGTCTCTACTGACATTCATTCCTCTCCTCTCCAGTGCAAACCTCCACCTCCACCTCTCCAGATGATAGCACTGGACTGATATGACCAAATTTTCTAGTTTTAGTGAGGACCCTGGCTGCGGCGTTTTGGATGATTTGAAGTTTGCTTAGATTCCTGCTCGTACATCCTGACAGTAGTGAGTTACAGTAGTCTAGCCTAGAAGTAATAAAGGCATGTACTAGTGTTTCTGCATCACGCAGGGATAGGGCATTTCTTATCTTGGCAATGTTGAAGATGTTAAAAAAAAGCTGTCCTAGTGATGCTGCCTGTGTGTTGATCGAATGATAAATCTGAATCAATTATGACGCCAAGATTTTTTACTGCCGAGTCAGGCGTAACTGGAAAGTCAGCGAGATTTAAAATGAAATCTGATCATTTATTTCTTGCCACTTTTGGACCCAGAAGGAGAACCTCTTTAGTTACTGTTTAGAAGGAGGAAGTTATGCAACATACAGTCTCTCTCATATTTTACAGTCCTCTATTTTCTTTAACCTGTATTGGTCATCAGGCTTGGCTGATATGTACAGTTGTGCATCGTCTGTGCGACAATGAAAGTTATTGCCATGGTTATTTATAACTGTGCCTAACAGTAACATGTATAGAGTAAATAATAAGTGGTCCTAAAATAGAGCCCTGCGGAATTCCAAATCTTACTTTGGAATAATTGGAAGATGAATCGTTTAACTTTACGAACTGATAACTAGGAGAATATTGTGATCTATCATATCGAACGCTGCGCTATGGTCAAGTAGCACCAACAGGGATAATTAGCCTTGATCAAAGTCACCGTGTCAGTGCTGTGATGTGGCCTGAATCCAGACCAGAATTTGTCATATATGTGGTTCTTATGTAGATGTGAACTAAGCTGTTAGGCCACAGTTTTTCTAAGATCTTAGATATAAATTGGTAAATTAGAAATAGGCCTGTAATTAGACAATATGCTAACATCAAGATTTGGTTTCTTGATCAGAGAAATCAGAGAGATCAGGCTTGATGACTGCTAGTTTAAAAGCTTAGACTAAGGGACGAGTTTACTATAGTTAAAACACAGTTTATAATAAATGGCAGTACTTCTTTGAATAATTCTGAGGGAACAGCACCAAGTGTGCAAGTTGTACAATTTGCAGAGGGGATAATCTTCTCTAGTTCTAGCTGTGGGAGCCTTTCTTCTGCAACTAGATTTAATACTGTGGGTTGAATTTGCTGTCTAATATTTTCGATTTTATTATTTTAAAAAAGCCCATAAAACTTCACTGGTGAGAGTCGGCAGAATTTCTGGTTCAGTACCTGCCTTTTTTCTGATTCGGGAAATCACACTAAACATTACTTTAGGATTATATTTATTATTCTCGACCAGCGAGGCCAGATATGCTGAGCGAGCTTTAGTAAGAACATTTCTATACTCTATAAGGCTGTCCTTCCAGAGTGGAACACTTCCAGCTTGGTTTGTTGCCATTTCCGCTCTAGTTTCCGAACTGTTTTAAGGCATGGGTTTTATCGTTGTACCGTGGGATGAGCTTTTTCTGTCTTATCCTTTTAATTTTAAGTGGCACCACATTTTCTAAAAGTAGATCTAAAAGGTATTTTCTAAACAGCCGTTTAGTAAATCTAACTCCATTTGGTCTGATGGAGTGGAGACTGGGGTTGATAGTTCTGGAAGGTTTTCCATGAATTGTAGGGCAGTACGGAGGTTTTATTGAGCACTTTGTAGAATAACGAGGGGACATATATTATGGCCAAGACGTAGTTCCTATGAAATTAGGTAAGGGTTGGAGATTGCTGAGGTTTGCGGCAAGATATTACATCTAGGTTAAGACCTAGTGTCAAAACTAAGTCTAATGTGTAGGCCCTTTACATTTTGGGTAATACCAACAGAGTCTAGGACTGAAGTAAATGCCTTTTTTAGTGGGTCATCTGCCTTCTCAAAATGAATATTAAAATCTCCTACAATTATTACTTTATCATTGCACACAGCCAGGTTTGCAGCAAAATCACAATTCTTTGTAAATGCTACATAATGAAAATGTGCTTTTTATGTAACGTGTAATGGAAAGAACCTCAAAAGAAGTGAAGGTTATTGGGGAGGTGCAAGGATAGATGATTCGTTTTAGGTGTTAACGTCATCCAACATGGGGCATCGGTCAGAATGCCAGGTACAGGAATGATGAGGAGACAATGGGCTTGGTTATCAAATTGAATTCTTAGAGGTAATTCAAACAGGTAACGTTAATATTCACATTCTTCTGGATGAGCAGGCGTGTAACTGGGTGAGAGGCGTCCAGGACAACGGGGTGCAGGGTCGTGTTGCTTTGAGACCTCCACCAACCCTAATGAGGGCTGTGGACTTGTCCATCTCAGGAGCCAGGGTAATGAGGCGGCTACCAGACAGGACAGGTTTCCCGGCTGAGAGTAGTCGGTAGTCATCAGGGAATGACTGCTGTTGAGCTCACTGAAGAATGCTCACCTCTGCCTGGCGATATTCCTCAGCAGCAGGGGTGGAGCTACTGGGGTTCTGTTGGAGTTCGCGTGCAGTAACATCCATGAGCTCTTGCCAGGTGCTATATGCTTTATCGGGTGCTTGAGTCATGGGTGAGGTGACTGCCACCCCGCAGACTTGCGCAGCTCTGTCTTATCCTCAAGAGGCTCTGCACTAGGCCGCTCTGGCCAGGTGTCCGGGCTCTGGAGCAGGAACGGAGGTCCTTGGGACCAACGGTTGGGCTCCACAAGGGCTTCTAGGGATTCGGCCCTAGTCAGGTCATCGGCAGGGTTATTCGCCGAGTCGACATAGCGCCAGGAGCAGTACTCCGTTAGCTCTTGAATTTCAGCTACCTCTTGCCCCTACGAAGACTTTATAGCGACAAGATTCGGAGTGTAGCCAGGTTAGTACTGTAGTGGAGTCGGACCATAATACAATACAGGACACTTGCAAGGTGAGCTCTCACTCGAAGATGCGCGCTAGCTGGGCTGCAACCAGAGCAGCACACAGCTCCAGGCGAGGGATGGACTGCATGCGCTTCGGCGCTACTCGAGAGCGGGCAAGGAGGAAGGACAGATCTACATGGCCATCAGCATTCTCAGTCCTCATGTAGGCCACCGCACCATAGGCTTTCTCTGAAGCGTCCGCAAAGATGTGCAGTTCTCGTGCAGCACCCTCTAGGTCGGCTTTGGCAGGCGCATAAGGGCGAGGAAACGCGATGTGGGATAGGTACTTGAGTTCACTTTCCCAGGTGGACCAGGATTGCAGGAGGTCAGTTGGCAGGTTGGGGTCGTCCCAGCCACGCTGTTTGTCCCACAGCTGACGGATGATGAGCTTTGCCCGGGTAGAGTAGGGCAGCAGGTAGCCCAGGGGATCGTACTGTGTGGCGACGACCCTGAATATGTTGCGCAGCGTTGGGGCATCATATACAACTGGTCTGTGTTTGTAGCTGAAGGTATCTGTCCGCCAGTTCCAGCTGAGGCCAAGGGTGGACTCCAGCGGGTTGGACTTATCCTCGGCTAGCCACAGGTCGAGGCTTTCTGATCTGACTTCTTGAGGTAGGTGGCTCAGGACGCTGGGGTCATTGCAGGCCCACTGCCGCAGCTGGAAGCCTGCAGAAGCCAGCAGTTCCTGGAGTCGGTCCACCAGCAGCTTGGCTTCACCTGTTGAGCAGGTGAACCTGTTGTTGCAGGCAGTTGTCCACGTAAAAACAGTTCTCCACGGAGAACCTCAGGCTGTCATCAGGCTTGGTGTGATCGACTATGTGGCGTTGGAGTGCGTACGTCGCGCAGCAGGGGCTGCAGGTTGTACCGAATGGTAGGACTTGCCACTCAAAGGTTTTAGGAGGCTCACTGACCTTCAGGTCGCGCCACAGGAATCTTAGGAGGTGACAATCCTCAGGGAGGAGGCGGACCTGATGAAACATCCCCTTGATGTCTCCGCTGACTGCCACAGGGTGTTCACGGAACCTCACAAGGACGCCCAGAAGGCCAAGGGTGGGGCCAGGCAGGAGATACTGGTTGAGCGTCTGTCCCTGGTATTGGTGTGAACAGTGGAAGACCAGGCGGTTCTTCCCGTTGTGGCTCACAAGGTGATGAGGGATATACCAGCTTTCCTTCGAGGAACTCTCCTCGCTAACTTCCTTCACCACACCGGCTTCCATGAGCTTGTTCATTTCAATCTTGTACGCATCTGCTTGCTGGGGGTCTCTGAGGAGGCGCCTCTCCGTGCTACGCAGCAAGGGCATCACTGACTCTTTAGGTGAACAAAGTGGCGGCATACTTGCATGGCGCAGCAGGGGAGTAGCATACCGGTGGACTCCTTCCACTTTGACGCGGACCGTCTTAGCTTCGAGCAGAGTGACTGCTTGCTTGTCCTGCTTTGACCGGGTTACTTCCTTCTCTCGCTGGTGAGGTACCGTGTCCACTTGCCAGAGCTGTTGGACGTGCTTGAAGAGCTCGTCTGGCGGTGGGGTGGCAGAGATGAACAGACACTCTGTGGAGTGTGATGGCCACCCCATGAGTTGGACAGGGCCTTGAAGAGTCCATCCCAGGCGAGTATGGACAGCTGCCGGGCTGCCAGACGGGCCGAGTCGTACAGGTTCGACAGGGGTTATTAGGTGAGGCTGGTCAGAACCGATCAGGAGGCATGGCTTGACTCCTTGGAATGCAGGTAGGGGGATGCCACGCAGGTGTCTGAATTTGCGCTGAAGTTGCTCAATAGGGTAGTTGTATTGAGCTAAGGTGAGACGGCTTGCTGTGAAGGCACCATCTATTCTGTAGCTGACCTGCGGTGTGGCAGCAGGGGAGACGGGGAACGAAACCATGTGTCTGTGGAGTACCTGGATATCTTGACGGACTGTGCGTAGTGGTAGGGCTTCAGGAGTTCCCCGTATGGCGAGGGGCTTAGCTGCGGAGGGCAACAGCATTGTTCTCTCAGACCCGTCGTCGAGGATCGCGAAGGTGTCGAAGGTCCTTCCACCACAGTGCACGAGCACAGGCACAACCTTCAGCAGGGCACGGTGGCTTGCTCCGGGTCTGTCGAGGTAGAGCGTGTCAGAGGCAGGGCTGTTTACAGCGCTATCTCTGTGAGCCTTGTCCGTCCTCATGTTTATCTCGTGGAGGGCGAGGAGATGCTTTCCTTGACAGAGGTTGCAGGGTTTCTTGAGCGTGCACTGTGCTGCCTGGTGTGCTCGGGCGCAGCGCCAACAGCGCTTATTGACTTGGATCCACTCTCTTAGCTGATCTTTGGAGAGCTTGGCAACATCAGTGCACTGACTGAGGTAGTGCTCAGTGCTCTCACAGTAGGCGCAGTAGGCCTTGTTCTTTGGTTTCTTCTTCGCAGGTGACTGGGAGGTGGACTGTAGGACCTCACCCGCACCATGTAGGACTGACACTTTTCTTTGCCTGACGGCTATCACTCTTTGTGTTCTGCTTCTCTTTGCTGCATTTCTCAGGGGCTAGCTCGTCGGTGCCTTGACACCATGATTCATGGCGGAGCCACTCTGACAGGTTGTACAACGTGTGGGTGGCTCTGGAGTGCTTTGACTGATATCGGCGAAAGTTGGCTCGTAGTTCAGGAGGGAGCTTGCTGAGAAGGTTGGCTACATGTGAGCCGCAGTGGAGTTCAATCTCCCCTTCGAGTCCTACATTCTGCAATAGGCCCACGAGTGATTGGATCTGGAGTGAGAACGCCTCGAAGGCGGGTATGTCCCCGCGCTCGACTTCCGGGGCTCCCAGAACACTCCGTATCCTTCTAAGGGCAAGCTGATGGGGTTGGCCGAATTTATCATGTAAAGCAGCCATTGTGTCAGAGTAAGGTGTTGGTGAGTTTAGGTAGGCATCAGCAATGAGCTTAGCTTCATCTAGCTCCAGGTGGTCTATAAGTATTTGGTACTTAAAGAGTTCTGTAGCATTAGATGGGAGCAGGTTCCCCAGAGCTATACGCAGCCGAGCAATGTCACTAGGATCTGGGCGGGCCAACTTGGGGATAGTGGGTTTTGGACGCCTATAATGTTCTTCAGGCACTGAGGAATGCAGAGGTAGAGGGTGTAGGCGCCGCGGGTCCCACTCTGTAGGATAATGCTGGAGGGTAGGCTGAGCTAGGCGCTGCAGCCCATGGCCTGGGATAGGCTGGAGCAGGATGAGCGATTGGCTGTGAGTGTGATACGGGGGGTTGAGGTAGCTGCTGGGGGTACTCTGCATTGGCATAGTAGGCTGGTACCCTTCTACGAGGCACAGACATGGGAGGTGAAGCGTGAGACCGCATTGGAGGTGGACGCTTGTAAGGCGTGTACGCAGGTTCTAATGAGGCATAGGAGGGTTGGCTGTAGCCTTGCTTTGGTGCCTCAAGCTTTAGGTTGTATATGCCTTCGTGCAGTTCCTCCTCGGGCTTGCACCACACTGGAGGGTCTCTTCTCACAGTCTGAGAGGGTAGAGGAAACAAGAAATAGAAATAAAGCTCTATAAAATACAAATAACAATCTGTAATTACGTTAACAGTTAAGTGCCTGTAATACACTACCAATTGTGGACGAAACCAGTGGATGCAAAACAAATGAGACGAGTAGATCAGACTGAATTTAAACAAACAAAGTTTTATTACAGAATTCTGGAGAGGTTACAAACAGAGAACATGCATCATGTATCTCCCAAGTAAGCTCTGACCTCCCAATGTGTTCTGACTCCTTTTATACCCTGAAGCTGAATATGTGTGTGCGTATAAGTTAAACCTAAATGTGTACATGTTCCTGTTTAGGGGGTGCAATGGACATATGGTTTACCATATATGGATGTGAAAACCTCATGTTCTAACGAAAACCTCACGTTTTAACGGTTAAGCGCAGACCTACTTCAGTTTGTGGCCTTGGCCAGTTTCCTGTTGCGTACATCTCTGCATGTTTGTCACAAACTGCCTGTTGTAGCTGCCCTGCCATATGAATGTCATAACTCTTTAATGCTAAGCGCGAGTTAATGCCTTCTGATATTAATGGTTAAAAGTATACTACTACAAACATTAATACTCAAAAGTATACTACTACAAATATTAATGCTCAAAAGTATTCTACTAAAGATGTAAAAATCCACAATTCCCCCTTTTGACCTTTCCCCTGAAAGGTCAATCCTCACACGTATTCCGTGCCCCCCAGGTTAAGCGTAATATCTGCTGCCGGATCATTGTCGTCGCCTTCATCCACACTATCATGTCCCTTTCCCAGTAGAAGCATTATAATAGTCCCCTTTAGTTCCTGTTTGTGAAACATTGAGGTGATGAATCTTTCTGCTAACGTCCTAATGCAGGGAACACAACAACAGCCGCATGTAATGAGGATGGCCAAAAATACTTCGCTCGACGTGCATAGCGAAATAAACACAGCTTTCCATTTGCCAAACACCTTATCTAACCATCCCGTGATGAAGTTGTCATGCATTTCTTTAGAGAGAGCTTTGAGGCCTTCTAGGGCTTTAGTAACTGACCCATCCGGGGCGGCGTTGCTGGGGATGAATGTACAACACATATCACCAAAGATGTGACAGACAGCTCCTGTGTCCGCCAAAAGCATGTCTAGGGCCATTCTATTTTGTATAGTCATCAAAGATGTGGCTGAGAGCTGTGCGCTGAGGCCCTCAACGGCTACCTTAGTTAAATTGGCGAGGTGCATGACCTGGTAATTAACGTAATTGATGCGGTCTACATTTTTGTTGGGGGTGACGGGGAAGAGGGCAGAGATATCAGGAATATTTTCGAATCCTGCGGCTATTTGATCAACTAACTTATACTCGTCGTAACCTCTGTATGATGAATTCTGACCTGCGCAGTTAATGTCATACAAATCAAATGTCCATGCTGTGGAGCTGCCTAGGGTGTAGTCTAATTCTATTCCCCCATATCTACTAATACAACGGTCTTTGTTCATAGTTGATCGTCTATACACCTCATATTCCCCCTTCGCGGCTATACAGAGCTTCGAAAAAAAGATGAACATATGTGCGTTTACACATATAACACATTACATTTTCTTAACAACTGCACATTGTCTGGAGTGTGAGAGCGAAAAAACCTGTCAGGCAGCCAACTTTCCTGAAAGTTTCCTTAGACAGGAAAAATTCTCTCACGGTTCTCCTGCCACAAGCAACCTCCTTTATGGAACTCCAGTCCAACGTTAAAAGGAAAAATTCAACATGTATGAAGTTGACTTAAGCTAATACATATGGAACCCCAAAAATAAACAAATTAAAATAATGTTCGTTAGCGGGCTAGTCGACCTATCGGACCCGATAACAAACCTAAAAACCCATTTCCCTAATTCGTGAAAAGAAAATAAAACACATCTGAGGTCCCAACGTACTCAATCAATATTAATTCACATACTAAGCAAAGACATATAAACACATCAATGTATCAGACTGAAACTCTTCCATATGTCGACTCCCCAAGTTGTGTTGATGGTGTTGAGTGTAGACCTTCTTGTTCAGAGTTTCTCTGTCCATGTTTATCGTCCATATGTGAAGGTGTGCACCCCTTCAATGCATCCCGATTTCCAAACACTAAACCTCCCCCCTTTCTTTCTAAAAGGGAAAGAAAACAACAGCGAGTATCTTTGGCAGAAACAACAGACACATCATATGCGAATCACAACTCCATATGAGAATGCGAGATCCACTAAGAATAAATATATAATGGTTAAATATTCAAAAAGAATATTCCTCCACCAGTTAACCTTCTTCCACCTCATCCTCGTCTTCGTCATTAATGTTAATGGGAGTGCTGCTACCCAATTTAAACCTCTCTGCTAACAAATTTTGGCAATGCGATTTTTCAAACTAGCATTCATTTTTTCACAAATCCCTTGACTTCATGGATGGTAAACTGCTCCAAAACATTGTCCAACCCCCAATTTTTGCAAAATCAGTCTTACTGTCTTATCCACAAACCCTTTCCCATTATCTGAGGAGATCCAATCTGGAAGTCCCCATCTATCTATGACTTCTTTACACAAAAATTTAGGTACCGATAAAGCGTCTTTACGCTTAGTCAGACGAGGCTCAGGCCAACGCAAGAATCTGTCTACTACCACTAATAAATACCTTTTCCCTTCAACTGGTTTTATCATGTCAACAAAAATCCACAACAACTCATGCATAGGACCCCTTGGAGTCGGAATGCGACCAGGAGGAACTATCATACCCTTCCGAACATTATTTCTCAGACAGATTGTGCACCTGCCTATGACATAATCAATCTGCTCAAGAAAGTATGGTGCCCAAAACCCAGACGCCTTTGTGATTTTACTTCCAACTTTCCCTCTTGGAACATGAGCTAACCCATGTGTTTCATCATAGCATGCAACATCTGGAGGTATCAATGATAGCTGAGCTAGTTAGAGCCGAACCTGACTCAGCTATTGTTGTGATGATAGCTGATTTAGTGGGGACTGACTCTATATAACCAAAGCCTGCTTCTTCTCCTTCTTCTTGTCATCCACCAGTTGTATGTGCTTAGGTTTCCTGAGGATTTCTTGATCCTGTTCTTTCTGGTCTTGGTCCTTTTTCCTGTAAAGCCCCACCTAGTGGGCTATATAATCTGTCCACACTTGAAGGGCTCTTGACACATAAGCTCTCGGGTTTTCTTCCAGTCCCAGTGGCTCAATCAGAATATTATCAGTATACGCATTTGTCGGAAATATATCTCTCAATGCTCTCTACATTCAACCTCAAACTGCAGAAAACAGCTCTGGATCATTCACAGCAGTCCCCACATATCGATTAAGTCCAGCTTTCTGTAGAATCTGTCCATAGCTGGAACCCCTAGGAGATTAACTAAAAGTCTCCTGATACCTCCTATGGTAGGCTGTGTTCCCACCATAATCTCTTCCGCACAACATCAAACGGATTAATTACATTTGACACCTTAGTTTGCTTTTTTGTCTTTTTAACCATTCCCTTATTAACCCTTATTGTTAATTAATGTATTCATCAATAAATGAACACACACTGAAGATTTATAAACAGTGCTAGCTAGAATTAAATGCACTTACATCTAAATACTAATTTCTAAGTTTGTGAAAGAGTTTGTGGATAAAACAGTAGCCTCTTATTCACCCACAGATGTCTTCAATGGAGCTCAGGTTAGGTAATGCACTGGTTCTCCGCCCACAGTCATCTGGCTCTCTCCTGCTCATTCAAACAAAAGTGAATATGACACAACAAAGAGTTAATCCCAATCCATTCTTTTAACAATGCACAAATTTATACACTTATCTGTCAGCACAGTGGTTATTTACTTCCTCAACTATTCTGTCCTTTCTTGGGAGCTCATCTCATTTATATATATATATATTTTTATCAACGTCTCTGAAAAGAGGTTCATAGATTTTACTTAACTCTTAGATGTCCTCTATATACTCAAAAGTCCTCTTTTGTCTCCCAAAGAAGACTCATTGTTGTTTATAACCATATAAAGGTGAAACAAAACATAGAACATATGACTTTTCCTACTCACATTAATAGTATTCAAATTTGAATATACATTATTTAATATCTTCAGTATAACATGTTTCCCTTAAACTAGCAAAGTCCTTTGTGGGTCTCATACTCACTTTAACTAGTGATTTTACCTTTAATTGTCCTCCATAAAAGAGGCTCATCAATTTATTTATTTATTTATTTATTTTATTTTTTCCAGCAAAGTCCCCTACAAAGGCTCCTTAAGTTTTAACTATACAAAGCAAATATCATTCCTTGTCAATCCCCAACTCTCATAAAGTTACTCTATAGACACAGCAGGTCAGAGAACATAAACTCTTCACCCCCAGAAAGAGAAGACTGAGGTGTGGCACTCAGACACACACACAGACCCAAATCTGCGCACACACATCTTACTCAGAAAAGGAGGGGCTGACACACAGACAAAGTCCAGCTTCATGTACACACACACACACACACACACACACAATGAGCTGAGACACACACAACGCGCAGAGAGGGAGAGAGAGAGGGAGACCAACCCCCCTTTCTCTTCTTTTTTTCTCAAAGAACGAAAACTTTACAAAACACAAAACGACTCAAGTCGACTCATTCATACATTATTATAGCATGCTTTTGCCACCATTCACTTTTCTTTATTAACTTTATCTACCAAATTCCCTGGGCCCAGAGTGTCCGCCAAATTTTATCTAGCAAAATCTGACTATTTCTCAAAGCCAATTTCCACGCAGTGACTAATGTACAGATATCTTACCGTTAAGAAGCTATAGGCCTAATAATTGTTCTACCCATGCCAAGGCGTTACTTATTAAGTGAGTACCATTATCTGAGTGAATTCTTTTGGGAAACCCGTGTTGGGGAATCCAGTGATTGATCAACATTGTACAGATTGATTTACTGTCTTCCCTCACGGTAGGGAAAGCCTCTACTCCAAATTTGTTATCCAATTCCTTCTCTAAATCTTTTTCTACCGTATTCAGCCATGTTGATCAAAAAACTGGTACTCACCAAGACGTTTTCTAAGTTTTACTTGCTCCACTCACAATGCTCAGTTATCACCGTTAGGTTTGCTGCATGTGAGGAACTTCAAACTTATCACGAATGGGCGCTTTAGAGGACCACCCTCAGGGACTCCAACCCGGTACTTTAGAGGACCACCCTCAGGGACTCCAACCCGGTACTTTAGAGGACTCAAACCTCAAGGACTCCAACCTGATACTTTTAGAGGACTTGAACCTCAGGGTCTCCAACCTGGTACTTTAGAGGACTTGAACCTCAGGGTCTCCAACCCTGTTTTAGGGAGAGCCAATCCCAGGGGCTTTCAACCCAGTCCTTATCCCAATCACTCGTCAGATGATGGGAGGGGTTCACCAATTCCCGGCAAAAACACAGACCCAATAACTTATTACCTTATATCACTCAGTATCACTTTACCATTTACCCAAAAACGTTTTCCATTATCTTACGTTTGTTCCAATTCAGTCCTTTAAATTTAATTACCTGATCCAACCTCTTTTACCCATCCATAATTTAGCAGTTGTCAATATGCAGAATTTATTTAAATAGGTTTCTGCCAACCTGAGTAAATGGCGCGCCTGTGATGAGTAATGGAGGAGAAAGATCAAGCCTGTTTTTCCAATGGTCTCCTTTGCATCACGTCGGGGTCACCAAATTGTGGACGAAACCAGTCCTGCGTGTTCGTGGATGCAAAACAAATGAGACGAGTAGATCAGACTGAATTTAAACAAACAAAGTTTTATTACAGAATTCTGGAGAGGTTACAAACAGAGAACATGCATCATGTATCTCCCAAGTAAGCTCTGACCTCCCAATGTGTTCTGACTCCTTTTATACCCTGAAGCTGAATATGTGTGTGCGTATAAGTTAAACCTAAATGTGTACATGTTCCTGTTTAGGGGGTGCAATGGACATATGGTTTACCATATATGGATGTGAAAACCTCATGTTCTAACGAAAACCTCACGTTTTAACGGTTAAGCGCAGACCTACTTCAGTTTGTGGCCTTGGCCAGTTTCCTGTTGCGTACATCTCTGCATGTTTGTCACAAACTGCCTGTTGTAGCTGCCCTGCCATATGAATGTCATAACTCTTTAATGCTAAGCGTGAGTTAATGCCTTCTGATATTAATGGTTAAAAGTATGCTACTACAAACATTAATACTCAAAAGTATACTACTACAAACATTAATGCTCAAAAGTATTCTACTAAAGATGTAAAAATCCACACAATACAAACATAAATCGCTGGCGATTTCTAGTAGTAAACACAGCCTAGTCACGGAGCAGACATTATACAGTCTCATGAGCCATCTAGAGGTCAAAGGAGGTAACGCAATCCGAGGACAGGAGAACTTCCCCGAAATATTCTCAAATGGTATCGAGGCAGGTAGTGCTAAGCGCTAATAATAGGCAACTTAGAAACATATGGATTTACAGACAAGTAAACGAAAAGGAGATACCCGCGAAACAACAACATGACTTACTTCTCGTCATTGACTGTGAGGAAATGCCACCACCATTACTTAAGAACTAAAGGGAACTCCGCTTGAAGGTAAGATTTAGACTATAAATCGGAGCGTGCCCAACAAATACAGCTCCGTTGCTAATACAGGCTGATGAAACAAGAAACTCTAAACACGAAATCAGGCGATTCTACAATAAAAGTCCCGGCCTTCTGTACAGCCGCCCCCAATGTTAACAATAAAGGAACAATCAGTCGGGGGCCGTAGGTGATATCTAGGGTATTTTGGTAGATTTGCCTACAGGGATGGCTTCATTTAAAGCTGAATATTCATCTCGTCTAACCCATGTTTCAATGAGACAGAAAATGTCAAATTTATGATCACAATTTCATTTATGACTGCTTTCAAGTTCAGTGATCTTATAATGAATAACCCAAACTTTAGATCTCAGGTGTTGCTGTAATCTGAATATGATTTAATATTGATTAGGTTGTTGAAACGGGCTGATTGCGTTTTTCTACATTTAGATTTAGTTTGGGGCAAAGACAGTCTCAAAGTTGAACCTGGGTGACGCCTCAAGGCAGATTGCAGACGGTCGGTTTAGCCCGACTGTCTGCGGCCTGGTCCTGGCTCTGGATTGTCAGCAGCTGTTTACACTACTCTGCCAAAAGACCACGTGCTATGCTGCAAGAACATAAGGCAGGCATTAAGGGGACAGAAACTCTACCAGTCTTTTTCCTCTAAAAACAATCCTTTGAGGTAATAGAAGAGGGTGGTGCAAGAGAAGTACGACCTTGCAGCAGTTATATCAAGTAAGAACTGTGATCGGGAGGAGCACAGATCTGAGTCAAGCTGGGATTTTCTCCATCTTCTCTCAACCATTCTTAGTTCTCTCCTGTTACTGAGCAGGACACCAGTCCTGGTGTGGAAGATCTTGCTGGCCTGAAGGAGAGAGGGGACAAAGTAGGTTAATTGAAGAGGAAGATAAAGAAAAGTGGCTGCATCCAGTAAGAGAAAGAAAAATGAGTCAAATAAAGAGATAGTGAATAACAGTTAGGATAGTTGAAGCAAGAGCCAAGGGAGGGATGGAGAGCAGTTTGCACTGATTGAAAAAAGAACAAATGTGGTGATTGACAAACAGCAGGGAAGAAGGTAGAAAGTGATCCAAGCAGTGGAGGGGGAGTTTTCTGTGACATCCTGTGCTGGAGTAGGTCTGCTGAGAATCTTCCAGAATGTTACCTGCTCTGTGTCAGAGGAGACTGCTTGAGAGTGAGGTCAAAAGTATAATAAAACCGTGGTGGGAGGCAGAATGATGGCAGCTTGTCCAATGAAAGGTTGAAGTCACCGGGGAGAACAAGTAGGGTTCTACCGATAGAGAAATAAGCCTACAAAATAAGGGCAATAAATGACAAATATGAGGTTAAATATACAGCACGGTAATCAAAAAGAAATTGAAAAGGTATGTAAATGAGAATAGAGTGAAACATTACTTTCTAGACAAAAGCAAACCTGTGCTGCTGCCACCACCCCTGCTAGTGTCTCGAAGAATGGGGAAAAGGTAAAGGCAGAGAACAGTCTGCTGGAGTTGCCAAGTTCTGGGTAGTCATCCAAGTCCCTTAAAGCCAGGAAGTGCAGCAATTGGATGGATGCTTATACTGACATCAATTCTGGATCCTACAACAATGATGGGGTACATTAGATCTATGGGTTGTGTAGACAGGTATTAGTAAAACATGTTGGAAGTGCAAAAATGCAATAATTACATAAAATAAGTCAAGAATAAAAAGGTGATATTTGGTTCAAAGAGTCCTGTATCTGTTGAGGAGAAAAGGTTGGTAGGTCCACCTTGATATACCACCATAAGTCCAGTAAAAGGAAACTTAAGATCATCACCGATAGAAATATTGCAAGTGAAGTACATAAAGCCCAAACATTTGCAATTAGACTGCAGAGAGCTTAGTTTGCTAAATATCAAAGAAACCTACTGTATTACGATCCAAGAAGTTGGCATGTGCCAACGCTGAATTTAATGACAAAGATTTGAAATTGAAGTCCTGCTATAGAATATAAATATTTTTTCAAAATAAAAGCAGCTGAAGGGATTAGCAGAAACTAAATAGGTACAACATATTGTCAAAATATAAGAAACTCAAAACAAAAACAACAGTCACAAGCAAAATTGGGATCCTACCATGCTAGTTCTCTTCTCTAAAGACCGACTTGCCTGGCCAGGCACAGGAAGAACCTAGTTCAGAAATATTCCACTCTAATTAAACCATTTTTAAATTTGGATTTACCAACATCTAATGGTTAATGCCAATGATTTCATATAAAACCTCCACTTAACACATGTACACAGTGTGGTAAAATAAGGCCCAGCATTGGTCAATAAAGGCATTTTACAAGACCTTACTATGGTTCACCACTTTTCTGGACGTCCTCCACTTGCAGGACCACATGTGCAAATAATCAGTCTGTGGCTCTGGGTCCAAGGTCAACCCAGCAGATTCATTTAAATTTACGGCATTTAGCAGACACACTTATTCAGAGCACTTTAAAAAAGTGCTTTAGTGTCCAGTCAGAATTAATGCTTGCTAGTACAAACAGAGTAAACATTCATATATTACAAAATATTACATCAAGATTGTAGAGTGAAACGAGAAGAGGAGTGAACAAAGTCTTGCAGGACTTCAGTGAGGAAGTAGGTCTGCTGAAGATCAGATCCAGAACATTGCCTACTCTGGACAGCAGAGGACACGGAGTTCAAAGGATGATTAGAGTGGAAGGAGGCAGAACGTCTGAAGGAAGGCTGATGTTACAGAGAAGAATAAGTGAGGTGTCATGATGGGGAAGAGACCAAGAGGAACGTCTAACTCACCTGAGAGATTTCCTAGAGATGAAAGAGGGCAATAAATGACAATGATATGAAGACAGGTGGAGAAAATGTACAGTAACAGCATGATCAATGAGAATTTGAAGATGAAAAAATGAGAGGAGTGAAACTGCACCATCTAGACAGAAGCAAACCTGCGCCATCACCCCTGTCCGTCTGTCTTGCAGAATGAGAGAAGTTAAAGATAAAGGATAGAGTTATAGAAGACAGAGTTCTCAGGGGTTGATCCAAGTTGCAGTCAAAGCCAGGAAGTGCAGCAAATGGAGGGATGCAAATGCAGAAACACAGGTAAAGAAATAAAGAATATACTACTAACTGCAGGTTGAGTTCTGTGTTCAGTACAAAAGACCATGTGCACTTAGCAATACTTCCATAAGATTTTTTCGTTACTGCATTTAAGATGAGATTAAGAGAAAATGAATCATTTACATTTACAGCATTTGACTGACGCTCTTATCCAGAGCGACTTACAATTTGGTCATTTTACACAGGTAGGCCAAGGTGGTGTTAGGAGTCTTGCCCAAGGACTCTTATTGGTATAGTGTAGGGTGCTTACCCTGGTGGGGGACTGAACCCCAGTCTACAGTGTAGAAGGCAGAGGTGTTAACCACTACACTATCCCAACCAAATCATGGCAAATAGAAATATTGCAATTGAAATAAATACCAAACAGTTGAGCATTTGACAATATTGGCAAATGATGCTTGTTTGCATAACACCCAGTACACAGTTGAATGTAAATTAAGCAGTACAATGAATGATTCTAAACAGTTGAGTTCAGGATACTAAAAGCAACCCATAATTAACCACCTCTCCATATTCAACCATGTTTCCAACCCAGTTTATAAAAGAAGTGTTTTCCCATTCTTGCTCCATACAGGAATTCAGCTACTCAACATTTTGGGGGTGTCCTTGGTCATATTTTTCATTTCATAATGCTCCACATTATTAAAAGGTAACATTCCTGGACTACAGACTGGCCAGTTTTGCAATGGGACTCTTACTACAAAGCCATACCGTTGTAATATGAGCAGAATGTGGTTTGGCATGGTCTTACTGAACTCTTGCTTCTTCCCGGAAAGACATCTGGATGGCAGGTTTACACCAAAAACTGGTAAATATCGTTTAGCATTAATGGCACTTTTACAGATGTGCAAGTCATCCCTGCCACATGCACCATCACACCCCTAGACCGTCATGGATACTGACGTCTGAACTGTGCTGGTAACAACCCAGATGGTCCCTCTCCTATTCAGGATTTGCAAGAAGAATTTCACATTTTGATTTGGCGGATCACAGGACACTTTCCACTTCACTTCAGTCAATCTTAAAGTAGCTCTGGCGTTTCTGGATTTTGTTTTATACATTTTCTCCTTTGCCTGATAGTGTTTCAACTTGCTTTTGTGGATGCAGTCAAACTGTCTTCACAGACAATGGTAATTGATAGAGGAAAAAAAGGGTAGCTAGAAATACAGAAAAAAATATATATATTAACTCAATTTAAACAGACCTTCTCAAAGAAAGCAGTTGTCGCAGGCTAATATGGGATCCGACCATGCGGGATCACTTCTCTGAACACTGACTTGCATTTCATCCTCTGGTCAATCCAGTCAGGCACGGATGCCAGCAAGTCCAGGCCAAAAGAAAGCTAGTTCAGAAACATTCCACAGTTATTAAATAATATTTAATTCATATTCACAAAAATTCTAAGGAATTCATAATTATGCACAGGTTAATGGCAATGTCAATTATTTGACATTATAATATTAACAATTATTCAACTACTCATTTGCACACAAAGTATAATTAAAATAAGACCCAGTGTGGGGCAATAATGGCATGTTATAGGACCTTACTGCAGGTCTCCACTTTTCTGGACTTCCTCCACTTGCAGGACCACGGGTGCAAGTCCTCAGCCTGAGGATCTGGTTCCAAGGTCATCCCAGCAGAATAGGGGAAGCTAGAAATGCCAGATGCTAAAGAAACACTGTAGATATCAAGCTGGTGCTCCTCGGAAAGGAAAAAAAAAAAATGATCAAAAGATTTTTAAAAAAAATTAAAAATCTTAAAAACGTCCATCTTACCCAATCACAGGAAAACTGCTTTGTCGACACACTCAATGGAGCGTGGATGTACAAAAAAATTAAATAAATAAAATCGGAAAGGGAAACAATTTAAAGACTGTGCATTTAAGAATGTTTGCAGGGAAAGAAGATATGGTGGGTAGCTGCTGACAGCGAAGTCCGGGATTCTTCACGACCTGAACTAGTGTGGCAGTCCTGGATGCCAGTGGAACGTGACCTGATGACAGCTGTTCATGATGAAAGTGATGTTCCAGCAGGACTGGAACAGTGTAGATGGGATCTACAGCTATCAAGGAGGCGAAGAACAAGTACAGGAGGAAGTTGGAGTGGAAACTCCAGCAGAACAACATGAGGGAGGTCTGGAATGGGATGAGGACCATCACCAGCTTCAGGTCCAACAACAACAGAGGAGTAGAGGTCAGTGTGGACAGGGCCAATATGCTAAATCTGTTCTTTAACAGATTTGACACGGCAGGCTCTGTCCCCCTCCAGCCTGACTCCTCTGCTGCCAGTCCTCAGCAGACCATACCACTCATCCCCCCTCCCCCTCCTGATAGCCTGCCCCCCTCGTGTGATAGCCCATCTCACACCTCCATCCCTCCCCCACCCACCTCCTCTACAGTGTGTCTCACTGCTGACCAGGTGAGAAGACAACTGAAGAGACTCCACACAAACAAGGCTGCAGGCCCTGATGGGGTTCCACCCAGGGTGCTTAAAGCCTGTGCTACCCAACTTTGTGGAGTACTTCAACGTGTCTTCAACTTGAGCCTGAGTCTCCAAAGGGTCCCCATGATGTGGAAGACATCTTGCATTGTTCCTGTCCCAAAGACGCCACGACCCAGTGACACCAAGGACTACAGGCCAGTGGCACTGACGTCTCATGTCATGAAGACCATGGAGAGGCTTGTCTTGGATCAGCTCCAACCCATAGTCCAGACTTTTCTAGATCCCCTCCAGTTTGCCTATCAGCCCCGCCTGGGAGTTGAAGACGCCATCATCTACCTGCTCAACAGAGTTTATGCTCACCTGGATAAGCCAGCCAGCTCTGTGAGGGTCATGTTTTTTGACTTCTCCAGCGCATTTAACACTGTCTGGCCCGCCCTCTTCTGGGCGATAAGCTCACAGTGATGCAGGTAGATGCCCCCCTTGTGTCCTGGATTGTTGACTATCTGACCGGCAGACCACAGTATGTACGCCTGCAGCACTGTGTGTCGGACAGAGTGGTCAGCAACACTGGAGTTCCACAAGGTACTGTCCTCTCTCCCTTCCTCTTCACCCTCTACACCACGGACTTCAGCTACTGCACAGAGACTTGCCACCTTCAGAAGTTTTCTGATGACTCTGCAATAGTTGGATGTATCAGCAAGGGAGTGGAGGATGAGTACAGGGCAACGGTGAAGGACTTTGTCGCATGGTGCGAGCGTAACCACCTGCAGCTCAAAGTGACAAAGACAAAGGAACTGGTGGTGGACCTGAGGAGGGACAAGGCAACGGTGACCCCTGTGTCCATCAGGGGGGTCAGTGTGGACACTGTGGAGGATTACAAATATCTGGGTGTGTATATTGACAATAAACTGGACTGGGCTAAGAACACTGACGCCCTCTACAGGAAGGGCCAAAGCCGTCTCTATTTTCTGAGGCGCCTGAGGTCCTTCAACATCTGCCGGACTATGCTCAGGATCTTCTATGAGTCTGTGGTGGCGAGTGCTATCCTCTATGCTGTTGCATGCTGGGGAAGCAGGCTGAGGGTGGCAGATGCCAACAGACTCAACAAATTGATCCGCAAGGCCGGTGATGTTGTGGGTGTGGAGCTGGACTCGCTGACGGCAGTGTCGGAGAGGAGGACGCTGTCTAAGCTGCGGGCCATTATGAACAATGGCTCCCACCCACTCTACGATACGGTGATGAGACACAAGAGCTCATTCAGCTCAAGACTCATCATACCAAAATGCACCACAGAGCGCCACAGGAAGTCATTCTTACCAGTGGCCATCAAACTCCATAACTCCTCCCTCAGTGTGTGACTCAAAAAACTGTTCATATGTGCAATAACAACAATTGTGTGTGTAGAGTACTTAAATCTGGTGCACATACATACGGTAAATTCTATATATTGTTTTAAATTATTAGTAAAGTGTTTATTTTTACATAAATGGCTGCAACTGTAACAACTGCAATTTCCCCCTGGGATCAATAAAGGAATCTGAATCTGAATCATCTGAAAACAACAGGTTAGAGCATTAAGAGCAAGTGGATGAGCTGCACTCAGCCATTCTTGGTTCTCTCTGGTTGCTGCGCAGGACACCTTTCAGCCAGGGGGAAAGTGAGGAAGATCTTGGTGGCCTGTAGGAGAGGCCACAGAAGATGGGACTGCATGAAAGTAAAGAAATGAGAAAATAGCAGTGGCATCCAGGAGGGAGAGAGAAGAATATGAGTCTGGGTGAATAAGTGTAGATAGGATGAGGTTGAAAGAGACAAAGGAGTGATGGACTGCAGGCTGTGCCAAGTGAAGGAAGAATCTGAAGGGGTGACTGACAGGGAGAGCAGGAATCGTGTGGAGAGAGATGTGAGCAGTTGAGGGGGTTACTGTAATACCCAGTGGGGTGGGCCTGCTGAAAATCATGTCCAGAACATCGAGAGCTCGTGGCCTGGCGGAATGACAGGAGCCTATCCAATGGAAGGTTGAAATCACTGAAGATCTAGATCTGAGATTTGTAGACAGATACTGAAAGTCACATGGTGGAAGGGCAAAAATTCAGGAAAGAAGCTCCCAACACAGTATAAGGCATGCATTGCATAGTCTGGCCTGCTAACCACAATTCATTGCACAGAATGTACCGTTTAGATGGATCTCTGGACCAAGCCTGGTGTAGAGAAAGCAAAGCAGGGTCACATCCCAGAAAACAGTCCACAGATTTCCTGATCCTCTTACATACACAAGGACATGAACCACTGACCACTCAAGTACACTAGAATACAACACCGATGAACTACCCTGTAAAACCAGCTCTCCCCACTGTGGTACCCATCTCGAGCTCATTCACAGTGTTCTTGAGCATCTCCAGAGTTAAAATCCCAAGGGGGGCAAAACACTAATTTTAAAAGGTATTAGCAAGCACTGTAGCCAAATGACATCACATCCAGGTGTTGTGGTAAAACACAATCTTGGTTTCCAGAACACAAAACCTTCTAAAGCAGCCGAAAAGAAAAGAAAGGTAAGCTGCTGCTCTGGGGATTACTCTGCCGTTTCTGAGGGTTAGGTCAGGGGTGGCCATATGCGGCTCTGTTACTGCACCGGTGCAGTTCATCATGTTCAGGTAAAATAATAAAAGTCACCTTTGTAATAAAATAAACCTGTACTGGTTCTACTGACCGTGCCAACAGGGTCTTAAATGCTGGAGTTACAGCGTAACTGCTAGACCACCAGCCTTTAACCCGGAAGGTCAGTGTGCGAACCGCCGGTCACGTAGCAACGCAGGCAGCAGTCTTGCCTGGCTAGCGGCTAGCGGCTAGCGGCAGACAAACACTAAAGATGGACGCGGATCGTGCGGAAACACACGGCCTTGCGTTTATAAGTGCTTAGCTGGTTTCCTGAAGGGTTTAATCTGCAAAGAGAAACTGCCACACACTAAAAAGCCTCAAAGCGGAAGTCCGGTTCTCATTCAGACGTTCCGTTTCATGTTAAATGCTGCAGCAAGCTGATGTTTAAGGCTCCACCTTAAACGAACGCAACCGCTGCATCATTTAAGGTGGAACGGAGAACTGGAATAAGAGTCTGGAGAATAAGAAGCGGCTTCAGCCCGGCGCTTTTCCTTCTGGTCGTTTTGGGCCGTTCAGGGTGACCGCGCGCGGCCGAGTTAGATTTGGTGACCGTTCGATTTCCCGATCTCCGTCTGTAGAGGCGCTGAGGAAGAGCGGAGAATAAAGAGGCTTTTCGGAGCTCTTAGAGAACCTTCCTCTCGGTTCTGCGCTGACAGAGAACCCACTCGGACTTAAAGCGACGGCGAGCTAGTCACAGAGAGAAGCAACGCGGCTCAGTCCGCCGGTCCAGCCGGAAACCCCCCAGCCCCGCTCAACACCTGTATACGTACTGACCAGCTTCCCATGATGCCCGACTGCTGCAGCACGTGTTCGGAGCGGACCTTTAGAAACCTTATTGGTCTGATTTATCTTACTGTGGATTTTAAAACTTAGTTTTTATTTATTTTTTAACAGTATTAGAGTGTTTCCATGAAACGAGGGAAAAATACAAGCTGTGTTCACGAATAAGCAACGAAGGGGATCCACTCCAAAATAAAAGTAGCCAATAACAATAAAAAAATAAATGAAAATGATGTATTACACAGAACAATAAATACAAATAAATAAATAAATAAACAGACAAGATTTCTCACTGCATTAGTAGATCTCTAACGGGGCCCCATCTCTCAGTAAATACTTCTGTTCGAATTCTTAATAATATGTTATTTGTTCCACTTGGTAGACATCCCATACCTTTTGGATACGTTATATGTGGGAGCTTCTGGATTCAGCCATCTAATTGTCATACATTTGTTAGTAATATTCCTAGAAGGTGTTTCTTAGATCTTCCGTCTAGGTTATCCGGTATTACTCCCAGTGTTGCTCCTCTAGGATCCTGTTGGATATTCTGCTGAAACACTTCCTTAAGAGCATCCAATACTTCGTCCTAGAACATCTGTAACTTCGGGCACAGCCAAATGTGATCATGGTTTCCAATTTGTGCTCCAGTTTCTCCAACATGAGCTCTTCTGTGTTAGACCCATCCAAGTTTTTCCCATTCTTTGTGTGTGCTAAGATAATGTCTCAGCTGCAAAAAGTCTGTTCCGGTGAGAGCGAATTCATTTTCCAGCTGCTCAAATGTCTTGAGGTTGCGCCTGTCCAGCATCTGATACTCTGAACATCTTTTAATCCCTGTGTCCGAACCGTTGGGCGTAAAGGTTTTCATATGACCAGTACTTGTCAATACTGAACTTGTCTTCAGCCCGAATACTGATTGTTTTTTTTCCGTATCTTAAGGGTGACTGCAGTCCACTGTCCCAATTCTTTTATAGGGGCATCCGAGAATGGTAAGACATGAAGGGGCTCTGGACACATGCTTTTTTCAATATTAAGCCAGCTTGTACATATATGATTCTGGATCCATGTTAATAATGGCTTCATCTGTGCAGCCCAGAAATAATATTTTAAGTTAGGCAATTTAAGCCCCCCCATCTGATTTGGTTAGCTGCAATGTCTTCAGCCTAATTCTCGGACGTTTTATTTGCCATATGAACTGAGAAATCAATTTATCCAAATTATTAAAAGTAGACTTTGGGACTTCAGTGGGTAACCTCTGAAATAAATAAAGCAACCTGGGTGAGACACTCATATACTGTCAATACAATCTAGCAGAGAAGAGGGAGTGTGGGCCATCGGCCCAAATCTTTACTAATACACCAAATTATTATCTTATAATGAGCATCATAAAGATTTTGGACAGATTTAGGGATGTGTATACCAAGATATTTAACCATCTCTTGGCCAATTGAATCCACTCTGGAGTTGTACACGTTGTGGTATTTCAATACCTTCTGTTTTTTCCACACTGATTTTATCCTGAATATTATCCATACTGAGAAATAAGTTTCTTTAAGTGTGGTATCGTTGTTATTGGTTCTGTTAATTACAGTCATACATCATCATAAAGGGATAAGTTATGTTCTTCTCTATTTATTTCGATTCCTATTATATGATTATCGTCTCTGATGAGCTGCGCTGGTGGTTCCATACTGACTGCACACAGAAGGGGTGAGAGCGAACAGCCCTGTCTACATATGCAATCTAGTGGACATTTCTCTGAACTACACCCATTGACTCTGACGGCAGCCTGTGGGTCTGAACAGAGCGTCTGGATCCCTCAGAGGTGGACGAAGTACACAAATCATATACTTGAGTTAAAGTAGAGTTACCCAAGGTAAAATATTACTCCAGTAAAAGTAGAAGTCCTTACTCTAGACCTCAACTCGAGTAAAAGTACTAAAGTATTTACCTTCAGATGTATTTAAGTATAAAGTAAAAGTACTAAAAGAGTAATTCTGGCTCTGATGTCCTGTTATCATTTTTATAACCAGACTGGCTTCATGAACTCATTTCAGGTGAAAGTCCTCCAGCGTCTCTCTTGGTAAACCAGTCTTTTAATAGAACGTCATTAATTAGTGACGCTGACGTCTATTAAAATGATCAGAAGCACAAAACACTGAAGGTAAACAGTTTCCATCAGGGAGAACCGAGTGGCTCTGAAATCACTTTTTACACACAAGCAAAGTTTCAGTTTCAGATTTATTTACAACTTAGTTCCAAGTTTAAGTTGAATAAAAACTGGCTTTAAACTCAGGATCACAGATGAGCTCCTTTACTATGTTGATCTGTAGGCGTCTGTTCATAAACATAAACCAGCCCAAACTCATTTACTATAAAATGAAATGGTGTTTGTAGAAATTCAGAAAAAAGCCGCGTCAGTCTCGACTGCATATGTGGACATATTTCTATATTGTGCTCTATTTACACAAAGTTAGGTTAGTTCATCATTTATAGACGTATGTGCTCCTAAATGTTTACGCTGCTGCACTGACGTTGAACCGTGTGCTGCACTGGGTCGGTATGACCAACAGGTCAAAACCAGCTCAGAACAAAGTGACCGCTGGGCCCTGATTGGTGCTCTGGCTTTACGCTTGACATGTTACGTTTTTATACACACAGAAACCAAAAGGAACGACAGATTTCTCAAAATGTAGGAGGAGAAAGTCGGATATTAGACTCTGAAATGTAGTGGAGTGAAAGGAAAAAGACGCCCAGAATGGAAATACTTCAGTAAAGTACAGATATGCGAAAAAATACTAAAGTACAGAAACTAATTACATTTACTTCGTTACTGTCCACCTCTGGGATCCCATTTATGAAAGTAGGGACTGTAGATTTTTTAAAAAGTGTTTGCCTCCCAAAAACAGAAAATAAATCTGCCACGTGACGGACTGCAGCTCTAACAGGTCAGAGACGCGGAGCGGGCGGTGACCTGTTCAACGAGGCCTGAGATCACAGAACCACACCGAGCAAACTATCATGGGACGTTTGATGTTGAGACATCAGAGCTTTCTTCACCTTTTCGAAGCAGATGATTCTCACAGTGAATTAAACCTCGTGTCACTGTTATCAGCGGCGTTTTAGGGCCACTATTAAAAAAATAAAGAGTAGCCTTACAGAATAAAGTTATACTATTTTGAGAATAAGTCGCATTTCATGGAAGTAATAGCAGGAAAATTTGCAACATTGTGGGCAAAGGCTTTGCAAAGCGACGGCAGCACCTCCTCGCGTTAAATGAGGCGGTGCAGTTATACTTTCATGTGGATTTCACTCATAAAGAAGTGCTTATAGCCTCCCTGTCTGTCCTGATACATCAGCACCAGCCTGTTATTACTATAAGAAATGGCTGAGCAGGAAAAACTGGGTTTATCTAGAAGAGCCAGGTGGACTTGGAGGAAACCGTCTGTTTTGTTGAGGTAGAATCGCAGGCAGGGTCGTGGAGACATCTCTGTGCCGTTTAAAGAGGATATGACGTTTCACAAACAATGAGAATGATAATCAAAATGATGGATCCGTAGAGACAGGAGTGTGTGGTGCTCCAGTGCGCCACTACAGCACCCGAGACCCAAACGTGTTATTCTCAAAGTCTATCCATTACTATTTTGGGGGGCAGTCATGGGCTGGAGGTCAGGGAACCAGCCTTATGACTGGTCGTCGGTTCGATCCCCAGAACCGACAGCTCATGAGTGAGGTGTCCTTGAGCAAGACACCTAACCCCAGGCGCTGCGGATTGGGCTGCCCACCGCTCTGGGCAAGTGTGCTCACTGCCCCCTAGTGTGTGTGTGTGTGTGCTCACTAGAGTGTATGTGGTGTTTGTCACAGGAATGACCCACTTAAAAATATACAGATATTTATGGGCATTGCTAGGCCAATTTTATGGGGGCTTCAGCCCCCTCTAAAGGTTGTTTAGCACCCTCTTCTTTAGTAATTGTACATCACTGGTCAAAATCATCTATAGTTTATTCTCATTCTCATTCACAATACGTTGTAATTGCACGTCGTGACCTGAAGGCTCAATGCAGTGCTGCCTCTGCTGGACTAGCAAAGCTCAGCCAACGTAATGTTCAGCCAATCATATCAGAGCTCATAAGTTTTAAGCCAATCGCATCAAACCTGGGGGAGGGGCTCTGTTTATGCACTGCAATGTAACCAATTGGAGACAGGATTTTGGCTAAAAACTCACAGAAATAAAAATTAGACCTTTTTCAAAATCTATAATATACAGAGTGAAACGGTGTGAAACAGACTGCGCATCCTCTACAACATGGGTGTGGATTTGAGCCATGTGTGCACGATCCTATACTGGACATAAAGTGCAACATTTGGGTGTTAAAGCCAAAAACCTCACATTGTGCACTATATAGGGAGCAGTGAACCATTTAAGATTCAGCCTTAGTATTTTCTGAAGTATGATCTTATAGATGTTTAATATTGTTAACTGGGCTTTTTTTTGCATTTGGGATGCACAAAAAAACATGATATGAACAATTATTAAAACTGTGATACCTGTTTTTGCAGATATAAACCCAGCATGTGCTTGTGTGTAGGAGGAGGTTTTATGCTTTACAGGCATCCACAAGTCAATTTATGCTTACGATCTATTGAAAAACTCTGAATAGGAGGGGTAGCCCTCTAATCCTTTACATACATTTAAACCAGAAGGGAAAAGTTAGTCATTTTTACTACAACCAGTGTAAATGTTACCCTGCTGTTTTAGTTGAAGAGGTGAAAACCCAGCGTTTGTCTTTCAAGAACTCACCCAAATTTTTTGCTCACAACCAATACCTGCAAATATGTCCTGTGGTCAAATATTCTGTCCCCTACAGGCTGCTTTAGAAATGGACAGTAAATCTGTCTCTCTATACCGTCAGGCAGACAGCAAAAAACATTTTCCTCCTGGTCCACTCCACCTGAATCCACCCTGCACGAGTACGTGCTACGTTTAATCTTCATCTTTTCTTCTTAGTCTCATTTTTCTTTGCTGGCATTAGGAAGTTCCTCCTGTGTTACAGAAAGCTCTTCATACTTTTCCCATCATGCTTCACGTAGCTTGCACATGCCCTGTAAAGTTGTACATCTTTCTAGCACAGAGATGCAGGAGTGAGGTAAAGTCTTAGTCTCTCTCCCTCATTTCTGCCACATACTGATGATGTACAGAGGTTTCCATACTTGATTTATTGATCAAAATAAAAGTGTTGTCTTTAATGGAGATAAATCACACGGTTAAATTTTAAATCAAGACTTGGTGTGTTATTCATTCGTTTATTTATTCGTCTGTTTTCAGTATCATGTTTTGTTTTCATCATTCAAAAGAAATTTTAAAAACATTATGGAAGAGTTCAGGTGCTGGAGTTGGTCAGTTTATTCCTTAAAATACCTACTTAAAACTCAAAGAAGAAAACGCAGTTTAGAAAAATGGAAATACAGACATTAGCAGTGTAGCTTTGGTTCAGAATGGGTCAATATAAAGTATACCAACTAGATAAAGGCAAAAAACAAAGTTTAACATGAAACTGGAATCTGGATTAGATTTAAAACACATGCCTGTGCCTATAAGAAATCAAGCTGATACAAAAATCTTACACGTCAGTAAAAGGGTTTGTAAGTGGCAATATTAGAAGTACACAATTAAGAAATAAATCACTCGTAAGTTTCAAGTCTTAGACAAATACCCTTCAAATCCATACATGGAATAAAGATAAAATCAGTTAGTTTACTTAAATATAATAGTGTTTTAAAAACAGTGCTGATGATGTGGCTTGGTAATGGAAAAGCCACCAACAACTCAAAGAGCAAAAGTTTCTTCTTTTCGTCTATAAATATTAATATTAATTAACTAACACTGATATGCCAAGAGGAACATGTACAACTTTTAATAGTGCCCATACAAACTTGTGCCAAAAGTCTATAAAGACTTTCAAATTAAAAACAGTGGTACTGCAATCAGCAATAATTTGTAATAAATAAAAACTTAATTTTCAGTTGAAAAATGGAACAAGTGGATTAGAATGGTGTGCTGTAAAATTTGCAGGTATACAAAGGGCTGTGAGGGTGGGATTTGCTGGAAATGGTTAAGGCGTTCACTTCACATGCTGGAATTGTTTGTCGAGAACAGATGCTTCCGACCGGAACAGTTTCTTAAAAAACGTTGAAATACCACAGTGTTCTTCCTGGAAAAAACCTCAAGCCTGCAGCAAAGAAAGATCAGAACTCTATTCCATGCATGAGCATACTGTCCCTGTCATGTTAAAACCTCGGAACTCATTTGCATTTCTTACTTTTTTTCCATTGTCTTTTTTCTTTTTCTTTACATTGCATCAAAATCGTATGCCAAATTAAAATGAGAATAATTCAAAATCCCAATACATTCGTGTTGGACTATGTTCAAAAAGATCAAAATTCTTATAAATATAAGTACAAATCTCATTCCTTCTCCTGGAAAGCTAATATTTTGGAAAAAGGAGGCTTTATGACAGCGACAGTATTTAGTCGACTGTTATTCTATATGAGTAAAAAAGTTGCAGCTATTGTGGTAGACAAACCTAGCCCACATTAAGGAGCTTGTAAGAAATTAGAGCTTAAATAAGCTGCTGAAGACTTCTATAAGGAAAAGTACAGTACGAAGTTTGCATGTGTTGTGTCTACTGGTTTAGTGTGAACTGTAGCTCTAGGCGTTTTCCCAACTGTCTGTAAAACAGCCGCAAAACGGCCGTAGTTTCTAGCTAAATACACCTATCCTCCCTCTTCACGTCCTACAATACGTTTATCTCCATATAAATACTAACCTTATGAGCTTAAAATACATTTCCCGACTTTCCCTTGCTATATTCCACATTACTGGGAAACAGCGAGTTGAAAGAAAACTCTAGATTGTCGCTCAAGAACACTTAAAATCTCTGTGCGGGAAGCAGCCTGAAGCTGAAGATCTTCACACTTCCTCTCAGGTGTGGTTTTTAAGGTGGGTTGCCAAATCCTGTAATGCAGGCTCAGGCAACGAGGCGCTGGGTCGCCAGCTCCTCTGCGTCCTCTTGGTTCTCGTTGAGCTCGGTCAGCGTCCGTACAAAGCGGCTCCACTCATCCTGTCGTGGCACGGCGATCTGCTGGAAACATAAATTGACAGCCGCCGGAGGTGAATATCAAACAACAGCTTAATAACACAGTTTAGAAATCCTTCTCTCACTTAAATCAAAAGCTACTTCAGTAGTGAGGAACATAAACAGAAAGGGTACCCAGGTCAGTCTAAATGGACCTTGACAGACTAAAGAATGAGATAAATGATTACACAGCCCTCTTTATTACCCAGAGACCGGCGGTGAAATTCAGCATCCAACCATCAAGTATGTTATCCTATGATTCCTACCCGACAATGTTATCCTATGATTTCTGTACCGTTCCTTTTGAGCTACATCAAGGGGGCCTTAAAACGCACTATACGCTACCCCACGTTTCAGATATTATCTTCTGTTTCGACACTTTATTTCATGCTTTGATTTTATTGCTGTTTGATTATTGCCTTTGTGGAGAATAATAAACCTAAAAAAATAATGAATAATACATCGAAAATTCCAGCATCACATATTACAAAATATAAATATATACACCACATATATACATTTTAAATATGATGGTGTTTTTAGACAGTTATAGATAAATAACGTTAAAGCAGTTAGAAAGATTTGAGCTCACCTCTCCCACGTCATAGATGTGTACCTGACCCTCAGAGTCACCAACAGCAACCTCTCTTCCCGAATTTGCCCAGCGCACACGGTTCAGAGCTGGACTGCCCTCCACTGTGACACTAGCTGTAGGAACCTACAACAGAGCAACAGAGCCAGCACACAGAACAGATGAGAGAGTGCGTGTGTATAGATCATAACAATGGATGAGAGAGTGATGAGAGAGAGAGAGAGAGAGAGAGAGAGAGAGAGAGAGAGAGAGAGATTTAAGTATTACATTTGTAAAATTTATATTAAAATTCTAAGTATTAAGTTGAAATTTAGGGGTTTGGGTTTGGGACTGCCACCTACCCATAGAAAGTACCTTAAAATGATCATTTTGTTTATATTTAGCTCATTTCCATCTTAATAAATGCCTTGGGTTTAAATAGGTCATAACAATTGTTGTAAATATCTACTTAATTGCTTTTACACCTTTTTTTACACAGTTTGAACTGATCTTTGTTCATTTATATCAGATTTATATCTGTTTTCATTTTAACACTACATACAGTGCATCAAGTGAATATAACATTTTATATCTCTGGAGAAAAGCGTAAGGACTGGTGGAGAGGTGGAGGCAGTCAGTAGCTTATTACTATCTCTAATTAATACCTTGGGTTCAAATAGATTTTTTTGTGATCAAATGTTTTTGTTTTTAAGATGTTTTAAGTGCTCCAATGTAATAGAAAATACAGTAAGCAACAAAAGACATAGCAACAAAATGAAGCACCCAACCAGCCAGATACGCTTTTTAAATTTTTAAACTGCATTCAGAGTCGTCAATCAAAAGCAAAGTTCGTACTGTATTTGGAATGGTTTTATTGAGAATGTCTGATAATATAAAAGGAACCTTAGTCCGAAACTTGTGCACATTTAAACACTCCCAGAACATACGTAAAAATATGTACCATCAGAACAAAAATTAGAAAGAGGGGATGCAGTAAGGAGCATATGGTATTGTCTACAGGGGGTGGGCTCAAATAGGTCATAACATACTCCTTGTAAATTTCTAAGGTCTGAATACTTTACGGTTGTTTGTATGTATGGGCATGTATTATATTATTATATTATATGTATGATAAGTATATATCACTATTATTGCATTATTATACCTCGTAATCTTATACAATTATTGTATATAGGCACCTTTTCATCACACATCCCTCCAAGATACAAAAACAAACGTGCACCTCAGTCTCATTGTTGAGGTTCCATAGGTCAAGGTGACCCACTCCATCCACACAGGCGAACAGGGCAGGGTGGGCAGGGGACCACATGACATCATATACATAGTCTGAGTTATCCTCAAATGAATACAGCGGCTTAGTATTCTACAGAGACAAGAACAGATAAAACAATGTTAGCTATGAGTCTAATGTACAATGTGTACTGAATATTGTCTGGTTTCATTCATTTTTCCCCCGAGATCACTTTAAAACTATTATTTGTGTGATTATTTAGACCGTTTTCATGTTAATTGGTGGAATATGGGCTTCTTTAGCTATAGATTTATAGCTCCAGTGAAAACTAAAGAAACACATATTAGTCAACAAACATCAACTACATTTGAGGTAAAAGAAAAATTGTGTAGATTTGTTTCTTCGCTGAACTATCGCTTTAAGAAAACCCAACATGACAAAGTAGGATCTTAATATTTTGCCCATTACACATCTACCCATTAAAGGAACCTATTAAAAGGTGTTATCTTTGTGCAGTGCTTTCATGTGAGGTGACACAGTTTGGTGTTAAACAGTGGCTAATGATATGAATATATAGTTATCACAATATGATACATGTTTGGGGTATTTTTCATTATTGGTCATTCCAATTCTCAATCCAATTTTAGCAGCAAAGGCTGAGATAATATTTTTGCCAATATCATCCAGCCCATTATCTGAACTCTATTCAACTCTAATGTTCCACAGTTTGACGGGCTGCATATGTGTGTGCGTGTGTGTGTGTGTTGGTGTTGGTGTTGGTGTTACCCTTGTGCTCCACAGTTTAACAGTCCAGTCAAAGGATGAAGTCACAAACAGATGGGAGAAATCTACAGGTCCAGCAGCCGTGTGGCAGTCCAGTCCTGTGACTGGACCATGATGACCCTCAAACATATCACTGATCCCCGCTTTACTACAACACACACACAAACACACAAAAGTTATTTAGCCATTACAATAATGACTTGATGAGGAGGAACTGATATGATTTAAGTGTCTATGGGGTCAAAATCTAGTAAAGCTTGGCATCGGGCTTGTGGAATGACTGCACAGCTGTTTGAGCTATTAAATATACTTTTGTCTATTTTTAAAGATAACAGTGTGTTTTTCCCCCTGAATTTCCACACATAAACAGTAATTGTGCATTAAAATGTGCAGACATGCGTTCTCTGTAGAGAATGTGTTAACATATTTTCACTTACAATATCAACAAAACGTCATTTGAAAGGAGCACCCAAATTGTTGCATATAACTGTAAGCAAGGCTATCTGAGATTACTTGACACAATTTAAGACTAATACATGATGTTATAGACATATAAGTTATATATAGTTTCCACAGTGCTAATTTAAGTGATAAATGGGGGCAGTCGTGGGCTGGAGGGGGCAGTCGTGGGCTGGAGGTTAGGGATCTGGCCCTGTGACCGGAAGGTTGCCGGTTCAATCCCCAGCGCCAACAGTCCATGACTGAGGTGTCCTTGGGCAAGACACCTAACCCCCAATTGCTCCCCGGGCGCCGTGGATAGGGCTGCCCACCGCTCCGGGCAAGTGTGCTCACTGCCCCCTAGTATGTTTGTGGTGTTTCACTTGCATGGATGGGTTAAATGCGGAGATGGAATTTCCCCGGTTGTGGGATCAAAACAGTATCACTTAAAACTTAAACTTAAAAGCTTCTGGTACTGGTTAGCTACATTAGCCTCGTAGCTTCAGGGCAAAGCTAAAAAAAAAAGCAAACTTCAGAAACAAAACATGTCTTAGCTGAATGACTATGTTTGGAGTAAGGAGGCAAATATGTAAATACGCTTTCAAGCTGAACTATTATATATAAAAAAAAATAATATGTAGGTTTGCTAAATTCCCACATAATAAGAATGTCTTTGTCTTCTATTTGTTTTCCACAAAGAGAACAAAACAAAACAAATTTAAATACACACCTCCCATGTCTGCATGCTGTGTACACTGTGCCATCTTCACTGCCCACCACAAAGTTATTGACATCACCCAGAGGAAAGGACATGGAGGTCACAGCCACAGGTTTGGACTGTTTAAACACCAGCTCCAGGCTGTCCTGCAGACACACCCACACACACATAACGTAAGCTTACTGTACACTGTATGTCCAAAGCTTTGTAGACACCTGCTCATCCAGTGTACCATACTCTTCTGAGAAGGCTTTACACTAGATGTACTAAAATTGCTGTGAGGAACTGATCGTATTCAGCCACAAGACTAAAAGTGTGGTGAAGGGGCTGATGCTTGATGATTAGCTCTGGATCACAAACACCACAGCTTATCCCAAAAGGTATTGGATGGTGCTCCATCATCCCAGAGAACACAGTTCCACTGCTCCACAACCCAATGCTGGGGGGCTTTATACTCCACTAGCTGACACTTGGTATTGGACATGGTGACCTTAGGCGCAGGTGTGACTGTTCCAGAGTGCCCCATTCTGTTAGCAATGCTTGTCTATGGAGATTATACAAGCTGTGTGGGTGCAGTTGAACTCCTATATCAGCAATGGGTGAACCTTAAAGTAGCTGAATTCAGTAATTAGAAATAATGCCTTGATACTTTCAGATATACAGTGTATTCTTCTTCTTCTTATTATTATTATTATTATTGTTACTTAAGTGGGTAAAAAGTGGTTTATGTGAGTTTTGTGTGTGCTCCACAGTTTGACGGTCCAATCAAAAGAATTTTGCTGCGTGTGTGTGTGTGTGTGTGTTACCTGTGGAGTGGACAGCATGTCCAGGCTCCAGGAGCACATTTTGCCATCAGTGGAGATGCTGATGAGGTTATGGGCATTCTGAGTGCCCACCACGTTCACACAGTAAACTGGATGCTGGATATAAAGAGAGAGAGAGAGAGAGAGAGAAAGAGAGAGAGTAGCTAAAAAATATCTCAAAATATCTGCTGGTAGCCTCAAGTTAAATGTGCTTTTTGTAAGCCATTTTAAAGCCTAACTCAAAAAAATAAGATGAGTAACAGCAATGAAGGTATATCACAAATAAAAATGAAAATATCTATCTATCTATCTATCTATCTATCTATCTATCTATCTATCTATCTATCTATCTATCTATCTATATTCGTGTGGACTATGTTAGATGAACAGCAAGTGATTTTAGTTTATTTAATATCTATTTAATGCTTTTAATTTGTACAATTTAAGATTCTTAAAAACCTACAGATGACCTCTATGGATCATTCTGCTGAACTGGTTCAAAGTCAGTGCTGCAAACACATTTTTAAATGACTTGGACTTCGACTAAAATCCTTTTGCTTTGTGTGACCCTATTCGAACATTATAAAACCTTTCATGTTTCAGAAGTCACTGTTTCTGTTGTGACAATTTTAGTGAATTTTGAACTCAAAAGCGCTAGCCAGTCCATGACTAGCATGCACAGCTCTAAATTGCAGGGGTATGGCTAAAATAAAGCCCCGCCTATGGGCTATAACTCTGTGCAGTGACATGAAAATGTGGGAGTTTTTTTTGTTTGTTTGTTTAAAAAAAAAAGTTTAAAGTTTTTATTTGTTTAAAAATTACATCCATGATCATCCTAAATTTTTCACATTTTAGCAATCCAGAATTGAATCAAACATAGTTTTCTGGGTTTTGCCTGATTAAACTCATGTTACGCTTGCCTGTAAGTAACCGAGGGTGTTTGTGTACGTGTGTGTACCGTATGTGCAGACGCAGACAGTGGTGTTCTCTGTACTGGGGTGCGTTTGTTACTGCGGTTATCCCACAGAACGATCTGTCCTGAGTACGTTCCCCCAACGACCAGATTAGGATGGAAACGAGCAAATGCTGCTGACATCACTGCTGACTGGAGAGAGAGAGAGAGAAAAGAGAGACATGGAAAAATACAATCCGTAAAGGAATAGATCAGCAAAATGATCATTTTCAGCCAAGACATGTTTAGCGTCTGAAGTTTGCTAATGTAGGCTAATGTAGCAAACAAGCAACTGAATGCCTTAAAGCGGGGAATGCCTAAATCATCACAATTTTCCCTTAAACTGTGTCAGGATTTTTAAAAGACTGCTACAGTGTTTGTTTAGAGTTGCTACATGAATTTTCACTTGCTACACTACCACGCTTGACTAGGCATGTTGGAAAAGATGATGACACAGAACACACTCATGGGTGGAGCATAGACAGGTCAGTTGTCAAGCTGTTTATGAGCTGAATTAGTGTGTTAGAGCAGGTTAAACACACATGACAGGAACTGAGAACCACTGGACTAGAAGATAATTCTAAGATGCATGAATGAGATTCCTATAAAACAGAAAAAACCCTCAGAACTGACCTAATCTAACCTCACCTGACAGTGGAAGACGTATTCAGGTGTGGTTTTCTTATATTTCATATTCCACACCAGAGCAACTCCATCAGGCTCATGAGGAGCTTCCTCATTACTGCTGTAAGAAGCTACCAATAACTCAGGATACTGTGAATGGGTGACAGGGAGAGAGAGAAAGAAAGAGAGAAAGAAAGAAAGAGAGAGAGAGAGAGAGAGATGTGTTACATTTGTAAAATTTATACAGGAGACACTTCAGAATTTTATTTTATAAGGTAGAATATTAAAGTATGGTAAAATAAAGGATATCAAACTTTTTTGTAATTATTTTTCATTTTAGCTCTCATCACCATTTCTTCATTTTTTCAGAGAGGTCTTTGAATAGCAAACCTGTGAAGACCAGTCCAGACAGGTGACCACTCTATGTCTGGACCAGCGCTCATCCATAAACTGCCTGTTCAGGGACAGCTTAGTCCCAGCCTGAGTCTCTCTGGAACACACAGACACAAAGAGAGAGAAAGAGATAGAGAGAAAGAGAGAGACAGAGAGAAAGACAAAGAAAGAGAGAGAGAGACAGAGAGAAAGAGAAAGAGAGAGGGGAAGGGGAAGAGAAAGAGAGAGCGAGAGAGAGAGAGAGAGAGAGAGAGCGAGAGAGCAAGAGAGTGAGTGAGAGAGAGAGAGAGAGAAAGAGAGAGAGAGAAAGAGAGAGAGAGTGAGTGAGAGAGTGAGTGAGAGAGAGAGAGAGAAAGAGAGAGAAAGAGAAAGAGAGAGCGAGAGAGAGAGCGAGAGAGTGAGTGAGAGAGAGAGAGAGAGAGAGTGCGAGAGAGTGAGTGAGAGAGAGAGAGAGAGAGTGAGAGAGAGAGAGAGAGGAGAGAGAGAGAGAGAGAGAGAGAGAGAGTGAGTGAGAGAGAGAGAGAGAGAGAGAGAGAAAAAGAGAGAGAGAGCGAGTGAGAGAGTGAGTGAGAGAGAGAGAGAGAGAAAGAGAGAAAGAGAAAGAGAGAGAGCGAGAGAGAGAGAGAGCGAGAGAGTGAGTGAGAGAGAGAGAGAGAGTGCGAGAGAGTGAGTGAGAGAGAGAGAGAGAGAGAGAGGAGAGAGAGAGAGAGAGAGAGAGCGAGAGAGTGAGTGAGAGAGAGAGAGAGAGAGAGAGAGAGAGAGAGAGAGAGAGCGAGAGAGTGAGTGAGAGAGAGAGAGAGAGAGAGGAGAGAGAGAGAGAGAGAGAGCGAGAGAGAGAGTGAGTGAGAGAAAGGCTTTACTGTTGTGGAGATCCAACATGGAAATGTGTCACTAGTCTAGCTTGAGTTTATCCGTCACGTCTCCCTCTGGCACAGCTGAGACTACAGCCGGCACAGATGCAGGAGCCTACAACTCCCAGTATTTATACCTTGTCAGAACATGGGGTAAATGTACATATCCAAATCGATCCCTCGCTGAGAGGTTTAGCTTTAAACTGTGGGATTTTGCCAAAATTAGCAACCCTAACCAGTCCATGCTCAGAAAGGCCTAGGGCTTTCCTGGATGCTCATTTTAGATCCAAGCATGAGATAAAACTTTAAATGTCTTTGTGTAGTTCCATCCATCCATCCATCCATCCATCCATTTTCTAAGCCGCTTCTCCGTCAGGGTCGCGGGGGGTGCTGGAGCCTATCCCAGCAGTCTTCGGGCGGAAGGCAGGATACACCCTGGATGGGTCGCCAGTCCATCGCAGGGCAGACAGACAGACACAGACAGTCACTCACACCAAGGGGCAATTTAGCACGTCCAATTGGCCTGACTGCATGTCTTTGGACTGTGGGAGGAAACCGGAGAACCCGGAGGAAACCCACGCAGACACGGGGAGAACATGCAAACTCCACACAGAGAGGACCCCGGTCACCCGGCCAGGGAATCGAACCCAGGCCCTCCTCGCTGTGAGGCGACAGCGCTACCCACCACGCCACCGTGCCGCCCTCTTTGTGTAGTTCTCAAAGTAAATTTATAAATCACTACTTTCTGATTTTATTTGCATTTACCACCTGTCCCAGGTTTTTTGGAATTGGGTTTGTATGCATAAATAATTTTTTAAAAATATATTCATATATAAAAGCATGTATGTCCCCTTTGTATTATATATGTAGTCGATTTTGTGCAAAAACCTTGTATCTTTTTTTGTATCTTGTTTTTTCAACCTTTTGCATAATAATGATCAAGATCAAGTTACTGTTTGCATTATGTTCAAATTTCATAATGAATGGATCACTTCTGTTGGTGCCTTCCACTGCAACTGCACTTTTTTCCCTCCATTCTAGAGATATAAGGTTTTGTTCTGACAGTGACGATACATACATATCTATAGGTAATGATAACACACACACACACACACACACACACTTCTCACCCCTCCTTGTCCTGCAGGTCGCGGCCACTGTAGTCGAAGCAGACATCCACCTGTTCTGAGAGCGCTCGTTCCACAATGCGGGAGCTGTGGTCAAAAAACGTCAGAAACTCCTCTGAGTGCAGAATCTGCTGCTTCTCCTCTTCAGTCAGCTCGTGTGGAGGCACTAGAAAGCAGGACAGAGCGGAAAATGTTTAAGAGATATTGCCAAAGCATCAAATTTATACAGTTCTCCCCTTCTAGCAAAAAGCAGTAGACCACCCAAGATCTGTTTGGCATCTGAAGTTTGGTGTCAGATCACATAAAATAAAGCACACAGAAATATTAGCCTAGAAATAATTTATGAATGTTGCATTAGCAGGATATTGTTCTGTTTAGGACCCTGGGCTTTCTTAAAGCGATAGTTCAGTGAAAGATGTACCCAGTTAACTACCCAGTTAGAGCTTTGTAATTGGTCAAACAGTTTTTTCTCATTGTACTTTTTAGTCCTTGGTCCAAAAGGTTTACTTTTTGTAATAAGGTTTTCATATTGCCATGAAAAATTAATGATCTGTTCTTTGCAAATATCTCAACAAATCACCATCAACCTCACAAATACACACACAACCCACAAAGAGCATATGCCGTCTAAGGGGGATAAAAACTGTATTAGAACAACTTCCAGAAGATACAGCAAAATTTTAAAAAGAGTAATATTATTATAGTAATATTATAAAAGTAATACTATATACTGGCAAAGACTAAAGTACAATAAAAATCATCTCATCTGAAAACTACAAGAAGCTGGAATTTTATAAAATCATACCACTTGATTCAGAACAATAATTACAATAATATAAGGGTAACTTATATAACTTATATTATATATGTATATATATATATATATATGAATATGAGAGAGATTTATGAGTGAAATTGTTGTTTAAACTTGGAATTTTTCCTTTTCTCAAAATTCTAATTTTTAATAATATTACAAACACATAAGATACATTTTGAGAAATACTGGTTGGGCAGTCAATGCCACAACATGCCCTGACACCAAATTTCCTTATTGTCTTTCTTTCTTCAATAGGTTTTAAAACAACATTCATGCACACACTGTAAAAATGATTGTGTTCTAACTTAAAATAGTTAGCCATATGACATCTTAAATTTTCAAGTTGACCTTCTAACAATAATCTGTGCTGCCTATTAGAATTCAAGGCCAATAGACTCAATATTTTAAAGCAACCAGGTTACTTACTTTTTAAGTCAATTTTTTTTTAGTGTAAACACTGTTGTGGATTGATAGAGAATCATTCAAAAGAGAACTGTGATGCACCTAAGAATCTCCCCACCCCTAGGCAATATGTGGGCTACTAATTCCCTACCCTCCTCTTCAGCTTTCTCAGAGTCGTCCTGAGGAGTTTCGAGCGCAGACTCCACCACAGCTAAGTCCTCCTCCTCATTATCATCTTCTGCTGTGGAAAAGCAAAAATATGACTTTAACTCTTCTGCACACTTTTCTAAGGTTAGAGGATAAATATATCAGGATCAGTTCCACTGAGATTTGTTTTCAGGGAGGATTTGTGCTGTACCCTCTTTTGGCTGGGTGTGGGTGGTAGGCGTCTGTGTCTCTTTAGAGTAGGACACCATCTCTTTTGGAGGGAAATCCACCTGAGTCACTTTAGCCATTCCCAATCTCAGAGGAACTCGTCTAAGAATAAGGAAGAGTCAGCGTAAAACACACACACACACACACACACACACACACACACACACACACACACACACACACACACACACACACGCATACACACGCACACACACTTTCTCTCAAACTGTGCACTAGTCACACCGTGGATCAGTTTCTCCAACCACTCTTAGCGGCCCACCAGATGGAAGTTAAAAATAATGGGTGGTCTCTATAGTCTTATAGTAAGCATGCTTGATTCAAGATCTAGGCTGCTGATTGGTTGTGTAAATTATGATCTGTATGCATGTTATTAACATCAGTGCTTATTTATTACTGTCCACTGGAGACCAGTACATATACCCACTTCCAGTACCTAACACTCGTTAATGGTTTAAGCCACACCCACTTTCTGTTCAAAGAAGGTGTCGAGAAACGTATCGTTCAGGAATAGGTATCAAATACGTGTAGTCAGTATTGGTATCTAAGAGGGACATCATATTACTATCGGAGAAGAGCAGATTAAATGGCAGAAATATATGCTAGTTACCCCTGCCCCTGTTAGCTCATGAAGGGTCTGTTAATTGGTGGGTCAGTTGAGTCAGGTGTGTTTTGGAGCAGGGAAAACAGTACACAAACACACAATTTGAGAGAAGAGCAGAAAGCAGTACCCAAGCTGAGAGTCTGAATGCAGCAGAAGAGTAGAGGGGTCAGAGTCCCAGTGTAGAGTCCTGTTACACACAAAAACACAAAGACACACAGAAGGAAGCATGCATGTAGAGTCAAAAAGGAAAGATCTGTTAAAGGAAAGCTGTATGTTTTACTCTCTCTCTCACACACACACACACACACACACACACACAGAGGGACATGCGTAGTAGAGAAAAGAGTTAAAATTGGGAACAATGCAAAAATGGCACAAACCACTCAAAACAGCTTGTTGTTTACACACAGAGCACCGGCATGCATGTATGTGTTGGTAGGTAGGCACACAGGTATCTGTAGGAACAGGGGCCGGTTGCACCAGCTGTACATAAGTTCAGACATAGGCTATACTATACAGTACTAAATCAAAACAGGGTTGCACCACACAGACTAGCTTCCAGCTCTATTCATGACCCTGGTTTGAACTCCAAATATGAAGCCTAAACCCATAAATTCAGTGAGATGAAACTGAAACTAATCTGTGTCAGTTGTAAATAAACTGCTGTTTAATAAAAGCTGTATACATGGTTGTCACAAGCAAATATTAAAGAATAAACCAAACGATGGATCTGGGTATTCAGCCCCCCCCCCCTTGTACACATTGTTAGCTTCTATACTAAGTACAGAATGAAAAATACAAAAAGTCAGGCTGCATTTGTGTTTCCATGGAAGTGGATTTATAGCACATGTTATTGTCATGTCAAAGCAGCGTATGCATTAGTTAGTTGCTACTAGGTACAAGAATTACTCAAAGCTGCACTATGTAAGACTAGGGGATGTTCTGAACAACATTTTGCAACATCAGTTGTAGTTCGGACACCTTCCCCAAGCAGATGAATGTGATGACTGTGAATGCATTCAAAGAAAGCTCACTCAAAACTCAGTCAAGGACGTGTCTTCAGACGATGTAACTAAATGATCTACTATTGTCATATTTTCGTCACAATAATGTATATTTTGAATTTGAGACCTAAACGTTGAGCCAGACTTTCTTTTTGAGTCTGTGCATGAGACGTTAGTATACTAAGATATATGACATCGTCAAAAAAAGTACCCCAAAATCTGGCCAATGCCTCTTACATTTACAGGGTGACTTGCCGAAGCGCACCATAACTTATTTAGTAATGCTACTTCTTTTATTTTCAACAAAATATCTTACATAGCGCGGCTTTAAGTGAAAAGATTTGCCCATGAAGGAGAAACAGACATTTGAACATGAGTTTGACGTCACAACAGTGGACAGAAAACCAGCTGGAAGGCAGAATTTCCACCACTTAACACTTAGAGGTTTCTCTTAATTTGCTCTTATTTTTCTTCAAATAAAGTTGCTTTAACTGTAACGTTATCTCCTAGCTAAAGCTTAGGCTGGATGTATTTTATGAGTACACTAGCGATGACGGCGTTTACCAGTCCAGACTGCGTTATAACAATACAAGTACACATTTGGTTGCGGTCAGTCGCTGATCAGCTTCTGATTTGACAAGCGCACAAAAACAGTGGGATCTCCTGAAATGATCTTTTGTTGCCAATTGCAATAAGTCCAATAATTCTTCTTAAGTGTTCTTAGACAACAATGTTCGTGTAGAGCTGATGCTCATCATTTAAGTGTTTGCAGTGACCCACAAATTTTGATGGAGTTTAAATGTTTTGAGCAAGTCTTATGTCTACTCACAACACGTACTTTTAACAAATATCTTTTGAGTTAGACATCATTTGCAAAAAACATTTAAGTAGTAACTTAACTTAAGTAAGTAGTTTTGATTTGTTACTTTAAATGTTCCATTACAGCGGCTTACAGCTGCACTACTAAGATTTATTTGTTAAAATTGAAAGATGGAGCCCACAATGGCCTTTTTTTTTTTACTGTGATGCTCAAGTGTTCGGACAAAACTTCATAGGAACAACTTTGGTAAAACAGGCAGTCAATTGATCTCATCCTATCATCACATATGGTTCTGAATTTGTGTCATATAGTCACACACTCAAATACATACTGACAGAATCTAGTAGCCAACAGTCAACAGGTTTTCTGTATTCTAAGTTATTGTGCGGCAGATAAAGATCAGGGATTAGGGATGTTGGATTAATCCTTTAATTTGTTAACAGAGCTGTATCAGTAAATGTTACCTGGGTCCTGTTGCTCCATCTCCAGAGTCCTGGCTGCCTGTCTCACTGCCCACCGATTTAGCAGAGGGGGACATGGGAGGGGGGACTAAATAATGAAACAGACACGTATCCTCTGTTACAACACGCAGAGGCTGCACTACTCACATATACACAGAGGGGTGCAAAACAAAATGAAATGGCAATAACAGACATGCAAAACCAAAGACAAACAAGGGGAAACAAGCAACGCAGGAGTGAAGCAGGAATGGGAAAAGTGCAGATAAAAGCAATAAAAGATACAAATAAATAAATAAATAAATAAATAAATAAAATAAAATAGGGAAAGAAGAGGATCGTGCCGGAAAGAATAAGAAGACAAAAATGCAAAAGTAGTTAAAATCATGCAGGAATAATTTTGTGTAAATAGACATTAGAACTCAACAAACAGCATTCAAAAGGAAACGGACAACAATGCATCAAAGCTGCATCAATAAAATCATGCAAACAGTAATAAAAATGCTATTGTGGAGATTCTAGGGTTAGTGACAGACTAAGCGACAATATAAAGTTACATTTTAACAGCATACATTTTACACACTGCTAAAAATGAACATCAGCTCAAAATTATGACTGACTACACTGCTTTCTCGAGGTAACACAACTTGAGGACGCTATAGTTCACTCAATTCAAGCTTCTTAGTTTAGTCAAAAGCTTTCCTAACTCACATTTTTCAGTTCTGCATCTCAGTTAGGTAATAATGTACGTTTTTTACTCATTAGCTGGACTCTTTCCATCAGACAGTCCCATCATGCATTTCCTCCACTTGGGCTTCCAGCTATGGACAGCTATGGACAGCTATAGCAGCACTGGGGTTTAAAATCACAACCTCCTGGCAGGGGTGAATGCTTAGTCTGTTGCACCACTCACAAGCTCCTGACATTACTCATATTTCTGTGTCTTTAAATGCTTATTACACTATAACAAAACACTTGCTCTGAAAAGCATTGTATGTAATGTAATGTAGTGGTCTAACAATTCATGCCAACCTCAGAAAGTTGTGAATTTGAATCTCAGTGAGGCCAAAGCCATCCACATCTAGAAGCCCAAAAGGAGAAAATACCTGCTGGGATTTTGTGATAGAAAAAGTCCCAGCTAGTGGGGAAAGTGAGTAAAAAATAAATTCTATATTGTTTACCTAACTGAGAAACTGAAAGAGGGACTAAGGAGAATATTTGACCATCTGTAGCAAACTACAGATACTGCTCATTAAAAGCCACAGAGGCATACCCATGGCAGGGTCAGTGATGCCCATGCTTTGCAGCAGGGCCTCTGCTTCTCTCCGCTTCCTCTCCAGATCAGAGTCATCATTTGGGGGGGATGAACCGTCTCTGCGACCCTCAGTCTGCAAAAAGACAAGAGGAGAGTCAGAGTAACACACACACACACACACACACACACACACACACACACACACACACACACACACACACACACACTCTCTCAAACCTAACGTAACCTGATCATAATCCTAGAACTAACCCTTCAACCCCCTTTTTGATTGCAGTAATAGTAGTTTATAATAATATATACTCAGTATTTTTTTTTGTTTATATTCATGGTTATAATAATTGTTGTTATTATTATTATTTTATGCTATTGCCATGTAAAAATGTAAAAAATAATATTAAATCATACCAATAGAGTTTTACTAAACTGAATTTAAAATGGTTAGTGAACTTTTCACAGTAGTCTCTGAATAATTCCTGGTAGAAACTGAACAATGTGAATAATCCATCCATCCATCCATCCATCCATCCATCCATCCATCCATCCATCCATCCATCCATTTTCTAAGCCGCTTCTCTGTCAGGGTCGCGGGGGGGTGCTGGAGCCTATCCCATTGGTCATCGGGCGTAAGGCAGGATACACCCTGGACAGGTCGCCAGTCCATCGCAGGGCAGACAGACAGACAGACAGACACAGACAGTCACTCACACCTAGGGGCAATTTAGCATGTCCAATCGGCCTGACTGCATGTCTTTGGGCTGTGGGAGGGAGAACCTGGAGGAAACCCACGCAGACACGGGAGAACATATAAACTCCACACAGAGAGGACCCCGGTCACCCGGCAGGGGAATCGAACCCAGGCTCACCTTGCTGTGAGGCAACAGCGCGCATAGTTTTCAGCAATTACTGAATAATTCATAGTAGATACTGAATCATCTCAATACAATAGTTACTGAATAAAAAAGTAATAATTGAATAACAAATTATAGCCTTAATGTTAATAACTGAGTAATAAGCTTAGAGTTAATAAACACCAAACAAAAATTGCTTTTCTGCTGTTTTGGTTTTAAAACACTAAAGGCCCCAGTACAGAAATTTAAACACACACACACACAGTACTGTATGACACATAACACACTCACATCTTTCTTCTTGCGTTCTTCCTCTTTCCTCTTCTTCTCCTCTCTGATCTGTGCCAGGCGCTGTTTCTTCCTCTCCAGCTCCGCCTTCAGTTCGCTTTTATCCGACATTCTGCCCACACACACACACACACACACACACACACACATAATATTCAACTAAACTATATATTAAAGACAACTGAACTTCAAGTTGAATGCAATAGATCATCTTAACGCTAACCCTAAACCAAACCTTGAGCTCAAAAATACACCCAGTCCTAAACCTAAGTGTAATGTATTAGATAACCAGCTGTATTTTACTATCTATAAGGAGCTCTCAAAATCAATTGTGACCCATGTACTTAATATGATTACCAGGGAAATACTCTATATTACAGTGAAGAAAATCAAAACTGGGTAAGTCGCTGTTGATTTTAACTTCGGAAATGTAATAGACGGGTATCACTGAATTTATTTAGTTATTTAAATACATTTTCTTTGGGGATTTTTCTGCCTTTGAACAGCCTTCATGTATCTCTCCACCACAAATTGAGTGAAATAAATTGATTAATATACGTTTTAGGCCTTAACGTTGTGACAAAACTACTGTAAAACAATATCTCAGACAACCATTTCATGTGATAAAGGCCGTTTAATCTCCTAAGACATTTGGTTCATATCACCAACACCATAAAAATTATTAAATTATGCAGAAATTTTGAAAAATCGGTGGAGTTCCCCTTTTAATGAACTGCACTTCAACCCAGTGAGGGAGCTGTGCTATTTGCTGCCCTCTGCTGGTCGTTCAGTGCCAGTGCAGGAAATGCCGGGGTGACGTCAGCGCCGATCAGTCCGCGCCCTGCTGCGATGCAAAACGCCAAACACGGTGACAAAGTTCGGAATCGCGACATAAACCGCCGTTTAATCTATAATAAACGCAAAGTTGGCGTCTCGTTTAAGACGTAGTCGCACATTTATGGCACAAAAACATACGTTCAACGTTCATTTTTGATGAAATGTTGTAAAGGGAGCCCACACACAAAAACACCGGCGGCCCAGTTTACATGACAGCGAGCACGAAAATAAACAGAAAAGGGTCTTTAACCGTCTTAAAGGGGCTTTAACTGTCACAGCAATCGATCACACCGGCAGCGCAGCCCTTCAGAAATATTTACTATTAATAATAATAATAATAATCATGATAATAATAATACAAGCGCGCATAATTATATGGTAGACTCTGGAAGACGGACTACTGAGGCAGGACGGTCCGCTGACCCTTCAGACCATCACAGATCATAACGGGAATAAAACTCTGAGTTTTTCAGAGAAAGCGTCTGAATAACTCAAACTCCCGTCACACCCGTCGCGCACAGGCTGGCTAGCTGGAAAAGCCACGGGAGGATGACGCTGATCTGCGGGGTCCGACCGAAAGCGGTTCGCACGCATAAACACACGGCCCGGCACGAACGGCCGAGGTCCATCAGCAGCGAGTCTGGGCTTCTTAGGGCGATCCAAGCTTTGCCTGCGGCGGTCGGAGCTCATGAGAGCGCGACAGGAGCGCGACGCGCAGGCTGCGTCTCTCAACCCGAACTTACCAGCCCGTTATCTCAGCCCTTCCTGCCGAGGATCGAAACAGTAAAGCGGCACTTACTCGACAGAAGCCCCCCTGGCCGTGACTCTAAGCCGCAGTATGGAGGATTATTGCTGAGGCAGCTACGAACTTATTATCCTCTGTCTGTCGTTGTGCAGGACAGCAGCCCGCTGGGATGAAGCTACGGCTGCCGGGAGGCTTTACAGCCACATGGACACTTACACACCGGGCCCGATAGAGGCCGCTGTTTCACCCGCGCTCACACTTAATTTAACATAACGTGCTTGCATTCAGGCGAATGAACGCACCCGCACACTAGAGGGCGCTGTTTTGTCCCAGGCCTAAATAAAGGCCCACATAAATCTATTTCAGCATATTTCAGTTTTCAGATTTTAGTGATATTATAAAGATAATGAAATGAAAGCTACATCTTTATCTATTTACAAAATAAATAGTTTATATAAGAGATGAAAAGTCTGGAGAGGGATTAAAGTGTATAAGTCGCCAGTAAGAGACTATAGGGCCCGTTACTCTTTTATTGTGATTATCAGAAATCACAGTCATTGTTTCATGCCAGAAAAAAAGATGAACTTTAAAAATGTAAATGTAACATTTAATGTAACGCTTTCACCGAATACCTCTGGGACGAGTCGGCTCCAACCTCCGCGGTAAAGCTTTCGCAGAAGAGTAGGGGCTGTTATTGCAGCACAAATTCCCCGTTACCCTTGATTTGAGAAGACACCGTGAACTACCATACTACACTCTTATGAATGGACCTCTGCTGGTGGCGTATTATTACTGACATGCTAATTAGCCCTGTATTAGACACACTACCATACTAAATAGCATGCCCAAAAAATAATACACCACCAGTAAAAGTGCATTCATAAGTGTAGTATGGCAATATGTGCATACTTTCATACTGTAGAGTCCGGGGAAGCTGAAAATGAGCTGAGCCAGTTTCAGTGAACTAACAGCTGCTCGCCACCCATAAGCACGTGAACTTCTCTTGAGTTGTAAAATGCAGCTGAGAGGAGAATAGCAAGTGAAGCCATGTTCACCAAGAGAAAAAAACCTGCAATCAGAGGATTTCAGTCAATATTAAAAGCCAAAACCTGCTTTATATTTGAAAGTTATGATACTGATGGCCAACATGCTTCAGTGGTGAGCCTTTTCCTTGTTATTATAATATTAATGCTGACAGGTGATTCGAATGATCGTACCTTTTATTTTGAACAGGAAAGCTTCCACTGTATTCCACTGTGTGTTAATGGTCTTGCATGCATGATGCATTGTAGATCCTTTGTGGTGGAGTAGAAGCTGGAGGGGAAGGTTGTTCCCAAGCACGTGAAGTGGAACACCATCAGAGCGAAATACAGCGTAGGCTGCTTTTGTTATTAAGATTGCAAGTAAAATGAAAAAGCAGTGAAATGCAGTGTTAAATGCATCGTGCTTGTAAATTGGCCATTTGTGTCTGCTTCACGTGTACTGGAAATAGTACCACTGAAAGGTGGTGCTGAACCTTCACCGCCTTTCTTGGTTAGGACAGAACGTGTGTACGTACCTGCAAAAAGAGGTGGGCATTTGGCAGCTGGAGAGAGAGAGAGAGAGAGAGAGAGAGAGGAGGAGAGGAAGGGCAAGATGGAGGCAAAAAGAGAAACATGCAGAAGGTGAGAAAGAAAGAGCAGAACTGAAAGACTAATGACTAATATGTGCCATCTCGGTTTATCAGATACTGCATACACTGTAGTCCATAATAAACTGGACAGTGGAACACACGAACACCTTTTCTTGATTTGGCTCTGTTTTCCAGCACATTTGATTTGAAATCAAACAATGTGCCTTTCAAACAGGTAGACTGCTGCACTATATTTCCAATGGGATCTACAATACTCCTTTGAATTAGCGTTTTTTTTTTTATTCATATTGCATCAAGCCCTGCGATGGACTGGTGACCTGTCCAGGGTGTATCCTGCCTTCCGCCCGATGACTGCTGGGATAGGCTCCAGCACCCCCCCGCGACCCTGACGGAGAAGCGGCTTAGAAAATGGATGGATGGATGGATGGTCCCATTATTTAATCTGGAGAGAAAATACATGGAGCCTCTTCCCCAATACATTTTATGTAAAAGTAAGGATAAATCTCTGAACACACATAGGTAAACACTAAGAATATATCACATCATATTCAACCCCATATCCCAAAAAATATGCGATGCTGTGCAAAATGTAAATAAAAACCAAATACAATGATATGCAAATGATTTTAACCCTCTATTTCACTGAAAACGGTACAAAGATAACAAATCAAATTGCAACAAATGGCTGGAAAAGTCGTGTAATGCTAAAAAACACCTGGTGGTTAATTGGCAACATGTCAGTAGCAAGATTGGGCATAAAAAGAGCGTCTCAGAGAGTCTGAGTGTTCCAGGAGTTAAGATGAGAAGGGGTTCGCCACTCTGTGAAAGACTAATAAATAAATAGTGCAACAATTCATTTCTCAATGTAAAATGACAAAGAACTTTTGTTTTTCATCATTTATGGTACATAATAACATAAAAAAATTCAAAGTATCTGGAGAAATCTCTGTATGCAAGGGACAAGGCCAAAAACAGTATTTGCTGGACGTGATCTTTGGGCCCTCACCACATTCTGGATGTAATACAACAGCACTGCTACATATTAAAAGAGTTTGGGTAGTAAACTGGCCTGTCCGCAGTCCAGTCTAGATTACATTTGGCACATTATGAAATGAAAAATATGACAAAGGAGACCCTGATCTGTTGAGCAGCTGAAATCCTATATGGAATTTCCAGAATGGGAAAAAATTTCACTTTCAAAACTACAGCAATCGGGCTCTTCAGTTCCCAAACGGTAAAAAAAGAAGAGGTGATGAAACACAGTGAAAAACATGCCCCTGTCCAAACTTTTTTGGAATGTGTTGTTGGTATCGAATTGAAAATGAGCACATATTTTTCCAAAAAAAATTTGATTTGTCTTTGTAGTGTTTTCCTTTAAAAACATGGTTTACATGATTTGCTTATCATTGCAACCTATTTTTATTTACATTCTATTCAGCATCCCAACATTTTTGGAAATGGGGTTGTAAATAAGTAACCATGAGGATAAATCACACCATAAATAAGTAACATTAGAGATTATTCAAGCTACATGTACAAACCGGATTCCAAAAAAGTTGGGACACTAAACAAATTGTGAATAAAAACTGAATGCAATGATGTGGAGACGGCAAACGTCAATATTTTATTCAGAATAAAACACAAATCACAGATCAAAAGTTTAAACTGAGAGAATGTATCAATTTAAGGGAAAAATATGTTGTTTCAAAATTTCATGGTGTCAACAAATCCCAAAAAAGTTGGGACAAGGCCATTTTCACCACTGTGTGGCATCCCCCCTTCTTCTTACAACACTCAACAGACGTCTGGGGACAGAGGAGACCAGTTTCTCAAGTTTAGAAATAGGAATGCTCTCCCATTCAAGTCTAATACAGGCCTCTAACTGTTCAATCGTCTTGGGCCTTCTGTGGCGCAGCTTCCTCTTTATGATGTGCCAAATGTTCTCTATAGGTGAAAGATCTGGAATGCAGGCTGGCCATTTCAGTACCCGGATCCTTCTCCTACGTAGCCGTGATGTTGTGATTGCTGCAGAATGTGGTCTGGCATTATCTTGTTGAAAAATGCAGGGTCTTCCCTGAAAGAGATGATGTCTAGATGGGAGCATATGTTGTTCTAGAACCTGAACATAGTTCTCTGCATTAATGGTGCCTTTCCAGACATGCAAGCTGCCCATGCCACAAGCACTCATGCAGCCCGATACCATCAGTGATGCAGGATTCTGAACGGAGCGTTGACAACAACTTGGGTTATCCTTGTCCTCTCTGGTCCGGATGATATGGCGTCCCAGTGTTCCATAAAGAACTTCAAATCGCGACTCATCTGACCACAGAACAGTCTTCCGTTTTGCCACACTCCATTTTAAATGACCCCTGGCCCAGTGCAAACGTCTGAGCTTGTGGAGCTTAGAAATGGCTTCCTCTTTGCCCTGTAGAGTTTCAGCTGGCAGTGGCGGATGGCACGGTGGATTGTGTTCACTGACAATGCTTTCTGGAAGTATTCCTGGGCCCATTCTGTTATTTCCTTGACAGTGGCATTCCTGTTTGAGGTGCAGTGACGTTTAAGGGCCCGGAGATCAGGAGCATCCAGTAGAGTTTTACGGCCTTGACCCTTACGCACAGCGATTGTTCCAGATTCTCTGAATCTTTTGATGATGTAATGCACGGTTGATGATGATAACTTAAAAGTCTTTGCTATTTTACGCTGGGTAACACCGTTCTGGTATTGCTGCACTATCTTTCTGCACAACAATGGTGGAATTGGTGATCCTCTTACCATCTTGGCTTCTGAGAGACACCGACACTCTGAGAAGCTCTTTTTATACCCAATCATTTTGTCAATTGAGCTAATTAGTGTTAATTGGTCTTCCAGCTGGGGCGGCACGGTGGCGTGGTGGGTAGCGCTGTCGCCTCACAGCGACCGGGCGGGTGACCAGGGTCCTCTCTGTGTGGAGTTTGCATGTTCTCCCCGTGTCTGCGTGGGTTTCCTCCAGGTTCTCCGGTTTCCTCCCACAGTCCAAAGACATGCAGTCAGGCCAATTGGGCATGCTAAATTGCCCCTAGGTGTGAGTGAGTGACTGTCTGTCTGTCTGTCTGTCTGTCTGTCTGTCTGTCTGCCCTGCGATGGACTGGCGACCTGTCCAGGGTGTATCCTGCCTTTCGCCCGAAGACTGCTGGGATAGGCTCCAGCATCCCCCCGCGACCCTGACGGAGAAGCGGCTTAGAAAATGGATGGATGGATGGTCTTCCAGCTGTTCGTTATATGCTCAATTTCCTTTTTCCAGCCACTTATTGCTACTTGTCCCAACTTTTTTGGGATTTGTTGACACTGTGAAATTTTGATTCAACACATTTTTCCTTTAAAATGTTACATTTACTCAGATTAAACTTTTGATCTTTCATCTATGTTCTATAACGAATAAAATATTGACATTTGCCATCTCCACATCATTGCATTCAGTTTTTATTCACAATTTGTTTAGTGTCCCAACTTTTTTGGGATCCGGTTTGTACATAAGGCACAGCAGAGATAAAATCACACTATGCACATTCAGCTTTATTATAATTATATGGGGAAAAAACAAGAAAAAAACACATTTTTGCTCACTCTCACACAATATGAGACAAATGTAATCTTTAACTGAAGTAAATTTAGTCTAGAAAAACAAAATTCCTTCATCCTTCCTTTAATTGTTTATCATGGAATGAGACCAAAGTGTGTTGACCTTCATAAATGAGGCAATGTCGATAACCTAACTACCTCCCTAAACATGCCTGTATCCACAGTAAGGAAATGTAAAAGTAAACAACTGGAACTGTAGTGAAGCTGCCTGGAAAAGTGTACGTTTACTTAATCCGCTCACACCGAGGGGCAAAAATGTCCACAAGGATCACAATTGGACATTTGAAGTAGGCCTAGGTGGTTCCATTTTTGGGTCACCAAGTCTGCAAAACTACAATTATACACCATCTCCATGCTGGCAAACTATTTGCAATAATCACAAACATGAGCATCTGGAGTTTACTAGAAGTTTAGCAAATAACCAGTTTCTCTGGTTAGATTAGGAAAAATATAGAGCTTTTCGTTGACAAAAACAGTTACAGAAACAAAACAGAAAAGAGCCCCATTCTGACTGTTAAGTATGATGAAGCACTTGTGGAGGCTGTTTTTCATCCAAAGGAATCTTGAAGCACCAGGAGATTTCAGATGAAAATCTGGCTGCATCATTTAAAAGCACAAACAGTTTTATGGTTGGACCTTCCAGCAGTACAAAGATCCAAAAACACACATCCAAATCCATATAAAAGGGTTAAATGACCACACAATCAGGTTTTTGATATGACCACCATAGTCCGGTGACCTTAACTCCTGTGAAGTGATCTGAAGAAGAGAGCCCAATAGAGAGGACCAAGGACCATAAATGATGAGATTCTATAGAGAGTAATGGTCTCAGGCTCCTTACTCCTGCATCCTACCTGGCTACCATTTTTGGGTGGTCAGTGATTTTAAGTCTGAGAAATTAAAAACCAAGGCCTATGCAGCACCACAATAGTAACCACAGTGTTGGCACATCACCACTATGTACTTTCTTCCAATCAAGACAAAACAGGATCAAGATTACTTACACATTAATGAGGACACACATTAAAACAAACCCAACAACCAGTGCAGCACCTTTAACCCCAATGAACACAACATAAATTAAAGCTGGACAGCTGAAATCTACATGAAGAAAAAACACCAGCAAACTTAAAAACCCAAACTGTCAAGCAGCCTAGCTAAAGCATACTGCTGCAGCAAGTGTGGAGATGTTTTTCCATTTATATCTTACCTCTGATGATGCAGATCACTGCCAAAAAGAATAAGTCAACTTTTCAACCCGGCGGTTGACATTTTACATTTGGCTTTTGAAATGGGCGTCTTTTGCCTGGCTTTTACAGATCCACATCATTTGAATATCTGGAGCTTCATATTCAAAGTCGCAGGGACACTAGCTCAATGGTAAAAACCTGAAAGCTTGAATGAGATCATGAAGTGTAATGGTTGCCAAACAGTGATTAAAGGAGAAAAATAAACAGATGTTTAGGAAACAGGTGGAGCGCGTCAGGATCATGATCGAATATAACACAAAAATGCACCAAGTCCTAACAGCAAACTGGTGTTAAAATGTTGTATCATATCAGATTGCAAGGCCTTCAGGACATCTACACCAGAAACATCAAGTGTGCGTCAAAACTTACAACCCCAATTCCAATGAAGTTCGGACGTTGTGTAAAACATAAAAACAGTATAAAATGATTTGTAGGTGGAAAAGAATTCCTCCTACAAAGCTTCAACAATCAGTGTCCTCAGTTCCCAAACACTTATTGAGTGTTAAAAGGAAAGGTGATGTAACACAGTGGTAAACACACCCCTGTCCCAACTTCTTTGGAACGTGTTGCAGGCATCAAATTCAAAATGAGTGAATATTTGCAAAAAACAATAAAGTTTATCCGTTTGAACATTAAATATCTTGTCTTTGTAGTGTATTCAATTGAATACAGGTCGAAAAGGATTTGCAAATCATCGTATTCTGTTTTTATTCATGTTTTACACAACGTCCCAACTTCATTGGAATTGGGGTTGTAACATATTGGAGGGAAAATAAAATGTGCCCTGTGCAAAAGTTATGGCACATTTTATATTTGATGTTTTTTTCTGCAGAAATATGCAAGAAAATGTTGTATGTACATATTTTCTGTGTAGAGTATATTTACTTATTTTTGCTTGGAAAATCAACAAAATGTGCTTTTTGACAAGTGTGTGTAGTTATTTCTTACAAGGTGTGATACTGTGATGGAAAAATACCACAGATCTGAGAAAAGATAAGAGAGTTCTGAATGCAGAGTTTCGTTTTTCAAGACATTTGGGCTGCTTTGCTGTTAGCACTGTTGAGGTTTGTATTTAAAGTTTTAAGAAAATGAGTCAGTTTCAGAAAATGTGTGTAAC